>NW_017215173.1:0-14122 GCF_001704415.2 Capra hircus
CTAGAGGCCAAAATTTGCATTTCTTTCCCGGGGAGCCCTAACGTGGTGTGACTTAGCAACTGCTTGAAAATCCATCCCATTGCTGTTTTCCTCCTTCTGACAGAGCTAGCTTTGTTCCCTGCTTTGGGATATCTCAACCGAAGGGCCGATCCATAGCTACTCGCCTGGGGCCCATTGGATGTGCAAGGTGCCCTCGACTAGGTGACCCTAGCATGGCACTCAGCCCGCTCAGACACACTCCCGAGGCTTCTTTCTCATGGGAAGCACTGCTCCAACCTAGGAATGTGTCTGCAATGCTTGGAAAGTGCAGTGAGACACACAGCCCTGACTCTGCAATTGAGGCCCTCAGAGCAAGCCTGCAGCTCTGATGTCTGAGAAGCAAAACACTTGCTGCAAAGAGAGGCCTGAAAACACACTCTCTGTGGATGACTTTCCTTCCTCTAAGGAAGATAGTTTTCCCAGTCTCCTGCTTCCTGAATGTCACACAGCTGGAATGCGCTTGCTTGGAGGTCGTGATTCAGTGGCAATGACCCCTGAGGCCCTTTGCCCAGGGAGGGCTCCCACACTCACAGGCCAAATCAAAGCAACTTCCAAGTGAGTCAGCTCTTCACATCAAATGGCCACAGTAATTGGAGTTTCAGGTTCAGTATTAGTCCTTCCAATGTATATTCAGACCTGATTTCCTTTAGGATGGAGTGGTTGCGTCTCCTTGTAATCTAAGCGACCTACAAGCATCTTCTCCAACACCAACAGTTCAAAAGCATCCAATTTTCAGCTGTCACTTTCTTTTATAGTACATCTTTCATATCCATCCATGACATATTGGAAAAACCATAGCCTTGACTGGATGGATCTTTGTTGGCAAAGCAACGTCTCGGCTTTTTAATATGCTGTCTAGTTTGGTCATCACTTTTCTTCCAAGTCATAAATATGTTTTAAGTTCATGGAGGCAGCCATCACCGTGCAGTGATTTCCAAGCCCCCCAAAATAGTCTGCTGCTGTTTCCAATGTTTTCCCATCTATTTGCCATGAAGTGATGAGACTGGATGCAATGATTTTAGTTTTCCGAATGCTGAGCTTTAAGCTAACTTTTTCACTCTCCTCTTTCACTTTCATCAGGAGGACTCTTTAGTTCTTATACCACTTTCTGCCATAAGGGTGGTGTCGTCTGCATATCTGAGATTCTTGATATTTCTCCCAGCAATCTGGATTCCAGCGTGTGCTTCCTCCAGCCCAGTGTTTCTCATGATGTACTCTGCATATAAGTTAAATAAGCAGGGCTGACAATATACAGCCTTGACATATTCCTTTTCCTATTTAGAACCAGTCTGTTGTTCCATGTCTAGTTCGAACTGTTTCTTCCTGACCTGCATACAGGTTTCTCAAGAGACAGGTCAGGTGGTCTGGTATTCCATCTCTTTCAGAATTTTTTCCCAGTTTATTGTGATCCACACAGTCAAAGGCTTTGGCATAGTCAATAAAGGCAGAAATAGATGTCTTTTTTTCTGGAACTCTCTTGCTTTTTCAATGATCCAGTGGATGTTGGCAGTTTGATCTCTGGTTTCTTCTGCATTTTTTTAAATCCCTCTTGAACATTTGGAAGTTCACAGTTCATGTGAACTTGGAGAATTTTGAGCATTACTTTACTAGTGTGTGAGATGAGTGCAATTGTGCAGCAGCTTGAATATTCTTTGTCATTGCCTTTCTTTGGGATTGGAATGAAAACTGACCTAATGACTAGGTGTTTTCAATTGCATATGCTGAAAGAACTGGCTGTGCAGTTTTGAAGAAAAAAAAAATCATTTTAACCCATTTTCTCTGAAGTGCAAGGCATATCATGGCCATCCCTGAATCATAAAGTCACCTTTTCTTTATGTAGTCATAGTTTCATGCCTAAATTATAGGCCAACTCATGCTCAAATGGACTCTGATGTCAGGGGCAGATCAACTAATAAAAAGCTTGGATTGTCCCTCTGGAGGAAAGTGAGATCTTGGTCCCACAAGAAGAATCTGAAGGGTTAAGGGAACTTGCAAGAGTGGGGAAAGCTTAGTCCATCCTACATGTACCAAAATCTTAAATAAGGCTTATTTACTTTACCGAAGTAAAAAACAGATGATGAAAACAATTATAAATCAATGAAAGGTAAAGAAACTCATAGTCTGTTATCAAAATTGCATTCTAAGAAAACTTTGTGGCTCTTAACCTAGAGAGGAGACTAAATTCCATCTGGTACCAGCTTACCAGAAGACAAACAAACAAACAAACAAATTATCGGTAAGCTTAAAAAAAGTATATTCCATATATCTTGAAGTAGCAGTATTTCTGCAAAGGCATCAGTGTGAAACCATAGAGGACATGGTTAAAACCTGATTAAATAGAAATTGACAATGTAATCTGGTCACTGCTGCGACTTGAAATGCTTTAATATGATAACTGGAATTATAACTGACAGCATTTGACCAGGACATATCAGATTTTCACGGATGTCACATAATTTCTAGGATATCTATATTAGGAACTGAAGGAATCTTTGAACCTAGGAAAGAAAACAACAGTCTCAAAGGCCTTGCTGAATATCTATCAGCAAGGAATGTCTTTGCAAGGATCGCAAAGTGAAGGGAAAATACACCGACCTGCCTCTGCAACTTCGGTCCTCTGAGCAGATCTGGAGGTCTCCCTTTGTATAAGCTAACCTGTTCCTTCCAAATGGAGGTTTGCAACACAAAACAAGTGGCCGCCTATTCTTCCCCGAAGGAGGCTCTCTTTCCCCACATCCTGCGAACTCCCTTTCCCAGCCTCCTGGAAAAGCGCTTCTTGCAGTTCCTTTCAGAAAATCCTATGGACGGGAGAAGCCTGGTAGGGCTGCAGTCCGTGGGGTCGCTGAGGGTCAGACACGACTGAGCGACTGCACTTTCATTTTCACTTTCATGCATTGGAGAAGGCAATGGCAACCCACTTACTGTTCTTGCCTGGAGAATCCCCAGGGACGGGGGAGCCTAGTGGGCTACCGTCTATGGTGTCGCACAGAGTCGAACACGACTGAAGCAACTTAACAGCAGCAGCAGCAGCAGTTCCTTTCTTAGGGGCAGTTATCCCTGAGATTGGGACCTGGAAAGGCAGAGCCACCTCCACACACACGTCTTTTTTGTCTCCTTTCCTCTGGAGGAGAGCTCTAGTGAGCCTAGGTCTGTCAGGGAAAATTCTTGGCTTTGACAGGATCACACCCGGTGTGTGAACCTGCATACCTGACCTAGGGGCCACAGGGCACCTGTTTTGCTCGAGTGGGTCCTGGAGGGGTGCAGCATAGCAAGAGCTTAAAAATCCATCCAATTTGTCTTTTTTTTTTTTACCTCAGAGAGAACGAGTTTGCTCCACCTCCACCCTTTGGCAGTGTGGAGGGAAGAGGGTACCACCCTCTCCCAAAGGGGACATAGGGCCTACCAGGAGAGAAAGGCCCCTTGAGGAGCTGAGCCCAGGTAGGCAGCCAGTGATGTCAAGCACACTCCCGCTGCTTGCTTCTTCATGGGCACTCCCACGATCTGCTAGGAATGTCTTTGCAAGGATCTCAAAGGGAAGGGAAGATACATGGCCCTGTCTCTGGAACTTCAGTCCTCTGAGCAGATCTGGAGGTCTTGAGCTGTATAAGCAAACCTGTTCCTTCCAAATAGAGGCTTGCAAACACACCCCCGGTGGTTGCCTCTTCTTCCCCGAAGAAGTCTTTCTTTCCCCACATGCTGCGAACTCCCTGTCCCAACCTCCAAGAATAGCGCTTCTTGCCATTCCTTTCTTAGAGGGCAGTTATCTCTGAGCCTGGGGCCGTAGGGAGTAGCCCACACTCACAGGGAAAGGCAAAGACTCCTCCATACATCTTCCTCTATCCCCTTTGCTCCGGAGGAGAGCTCTAGTGAGCCTAGGTCTTTCAGGAAAATTCTTGGCTTGGACAGGATCTCACCCTGTTTGTGAACCTGCATACCCAACCAGGGGCCACAGAGCACCTGTTTCAGTAAAGTGGGCCCTGAAAGGGTGCAGCCTAGCAAGAGCTTGAAAATCCATTCAATTGCTGTTTTTGTACCTCTGACAGAGCGAGCTTGGCTCCACCCTTTGGCAGTTAGGAGAAAAGAGGCATGACACCCTCCCCAAGGGGACATGGGGCCTACTTCGAGAGGAAAGGCCCCTTGTGGAGATGAGGCCAGGAAGGCACACAGTCGTGTCAAACACACTCCCACTGCTTGCTTCTTCAGGGGCACTCCCGCTATCAGCTAGGAATGTCTTTGCAATGATCACAAAGGGAAGGGGAGATACAGGGCCCTGCTTCTGGACCTCCGGTGCTCTGAGCAAATCTCGAGGTCTCCCGTTGTTGGTCAAGGTCAAGGTCAAGTTCAAGTTCAAGGTCAAGTTGAAGTTCAAGGTCAAGGTCAAGTTCAAGTTCATGGTAAAGGTCAAGTTCAAGTTCAGGTTCAAGGTCAAGGTCAAGTTCAAGGTCAAGATCAAGTTCAAGTTCAAGGTCAAGGTCAAACTTCCAAGGTCAAGGTCAAGGTCAAGTTCAGGGTCAGTTCAAGTTAAGGTTAATTCTAAGTCAAGTTCAAGGTCAAGGTCAAGGTCAAGGTCAAGTTCAAATTCAAGGGCAAGGCAAGGCCCAGCCAAGGGCCAAGGCAAGGGCAAGGCAACGCCAAGGGCAAGGCCAAGGCCCAGGCCAAGGCAAAGGCCAAGGCCACCAAAGCGAAGCCCAAACCCCGTAACGCCTGACAAAAGGCAGAAGCCACTAGGCCCCTGCGCAGAGGAAGCCACTAAAGGCAGCAAGGCCACAGAGCTCCCGACTCCCATTCCCACAGGAAGATATGAGGATAAAGGGCCTCATCCCAGCACAGCACCTGCTCCCACCACCACCCAACCCGGCCCCCGCCCCCGCAGCACTCCCCCTGAAACAACACTGTCTTCCCAGAAAAGAGAACGGAGAAGCCATGCGTGTGCCAAAGGAGCAAGATGAACGAAACGATGCCAGGCCCTCCGAATTTGGCACACCTGACGCCTCGGAACCCCGGCCTGGCCGATGGGTCCCCGCCGTTCTCGGTGGGAGGGGGGTCAACACGTTGCCGAGAGCCTTGCCCAGGCCACCTGCAAATCCCCTGAGATGTGATCCGACCACAGGGACCGAGGGCAAACGTACTGCTTGAGGTGCTGGAGGAGCCGGACAAAGCCATGGTGGGAGAGGCACACGGCATGCTGCAGACTGCTGGCCGAGTGGGTGGGACCCAGCAGCTCAGGACTCTGGAAAGCGGGAGGCGGCTCCGCCCCATTGACGTCAATAAGGTTGGGTGGGTAGATGGAGGGGGCCGCCCCTGGCCTCTTTCCAAGCAGAGACCTGGACGGAGTCCGTGGAGTGAGTGGCTTTCCGGGCCGGCTGTGCCCCAGACCGCCAAGATCCCCGTTGGGGTGGGCGGCAGTTCGGGGGCTTTGGTTTGGCCCTCCCTCCAGCGGGGGGTGGGATCAATCCCGGGTGGATCAATCAGGGGCCCTCAGCAGTGCCAAGGGAGCTCACCGCCCAGGAAACGCCCCTAGGTCCCTTTGAATTGGCCACCAACGCCCCCTTTCCCAGCCTGCCTTGCTCTGGGATTTCCCGCCTTTTCACATTCCACAGGTCCCTGGGCCTCGACTGTCCCCCTCTGGCTCCTCTGAGGCATTCTGGACACCAGACGCTCTCTCCAGCGCCTCCACCTAGATCCCTCGCTGTCCTCGCCTCTGTTTCCCCCTGCCCCCTCCCCAACTCCTCCGTGGGCTCTTGGCGTCCATTCCCTACAGCAGTCCCAGAGTGCACCCCCGAGGCTTTGAGTTGCTGAGCCCAAGGCTCCGGACAGAGACCTGAGGGCCAGCGTCTGGACTGGCAGCTAATGCCATTTGGGGCTTTTCTCACGTGGAGCTGAGGCCCGAATATCCACGGGCAACCCCCCAGCGCGAGTGCCCTGGAGATACCGACCAAGGGACAGTGTACCCCTACTGTGGGGAAGGAGGTTCCTGTTTTCCCTGCACTGGTTCGACTTTCACGCCGAGGATCGATCACACCATGGTGGCAAGTGGAATAGCCCTGAGAGAAAGCCTCATGGGAAGACTCGAGGGAAAGCCACAGATCCCTTGATCCACGGGACGGGAAGCGAGACACTGCTGCTACCGCTCAGGAGGAAAGCGCACGTGCATGACCCCACTCGAGCCGAGGATTGACGCACTTGGGAGACTCCAGAAGTACGCCAAGATAAATGTCAGCACTGGAGAGCAATCCTCAGGTTCCGGTCCCGACTCGACACAAGGACTTAGGCCCCGGCATCGACAGGAGAGGAATCCTGAGAGGGCCCCTAGCACCTCGCATGGGACTGGCCTTTCCTGAGGTCACCAGAGCGGGTCCTGAGGTCTCTGTTGAAACTCGAGAGCACCTGCCGCAACTGGAGAAAATCCAGGAGGTTCTCCCCTCCAGGCGAGATGAGCGCCCATTTCCGCTCAGGCGTTCTCGAGGCTAATCACAACTAACCTCTGGAACTTCCAAAGGGTCCTTCACACCCTTGCTGCAAGTCAAGAAGTTCTCCGACATACCCATCTCCACTCGAGAGGAAGGACGAGGGTCCCGCCCACATCCAGAGGAGCCCCGTTTCTGCCTCCTAGCTCGAGAGGAGGGATCCTTTTCCTGGCGTGGTCGGTCAAGTATTCCCGGCGTTCCGGTTGCATCTCAAGAGGAGGCGCTCTCCACAGGAAAGGCGAGAGGAACTCCAGGGTCGTGCCACCATTCCCAGAGTCCCAAAGATGTCTCAGTTAATTCCAATGAAAACTGTTTTCCCTGCACTGCCTCGACTTTCAAGCCGAGGATCGACTCACACCACGCTGGTACGTGGGACAGCCCTGTGGGAAAGCCTCGTGGGAAAGCCTCTTGGGAAAGCCTCGAGAGAAAGCCAGATTCCTTGATCCACGCGAAGGGAAATGTGACACTGCTGCTACAGCTCGGGAGGAAAGTGCACGTGCATGCCCCCACTCGAGACGAGGACTGACACCCCCTGGGGAGACTCCAGAAGTACCCCAAGATCCATGTCAGCACTGGAGAGGAATCCTCATGTTCCGGAAACGAATCCACACAAGGTCTTAGGAACCGGCTTCGACAGGAGAGGAATCCTGAGAGGCCCCCGAGCAACTCGCATGGGGTCTGGCCTTTCCTGAGGCCACCAGAGCGGGTCCCTGAGGTCCCCGACGTCAGTCGAGAGCACCTGCCGCAACTCGAGAAAATCCAGGAGGTTCTCCCCTCCAGGCGAGATGAGGCCCATTTCCGCTGAGGCGTCTGGAGGCTAATCACACCTAACCTCTGGAACTTCCAAAGGGTCCTTCACCTCCTTGCTGCAACTTAAGAAGTTCCCCGACATACCCGTCTCCACTCGAGAGGAAGCACGGGAGTCCCGCCCACATCCAGAGGAGCCCCATGTCCGCCTCCTAGCTCGAGAGGAGGGATCCTTTCCCTGCGTGGTCGGGAAAGAATTCCCGGCCTTCCCGTCGCAATTCAAGAGGAGGCGCTCTCCACAGAAAAAGCGAGAGGAACTCCAGGGTCGTGCCACCATTCCCAGAATCCCCCAGATGTCTCATTCCATTCCAGGGAAACCTGTTTTCCCTGCACTGCCTCGACTTTCAAGCCGAGGATCGACTCACACCACGGTGGCACGTGGGACAGCCCTGTGGAAAGCCTCGTGGGAAAGCCTCGTGGGAAAGCCTTGAGGGAAATCCACAGATCCCTTGATCCACTCGACAGGAAGAATCAAACTGCTGCTACAGCTCGGGAGGAAAGCGCACGTGCATGCCCCCACTCGAGACGAGTACTGACTCCCCTGGGGAGACACCAGAAGTACCCCCAAGATCCATGTCAGCACTTGAGAGGAATCCTCAGGTTCCGGCAGCGACTCCTCACAAGGTCTTAGGCCCCGACATTGACAGGAGAGGAATCCCGAGAGGCCCCCGAGCAACTCGCATGGGCAGAGACCTTTCCTGAGGCCACCAGAGCGGGTCCCTGAGGTCCCCGTCGTAAGTCGAGAGCACCTGCCGCAACTCGAGAAAATCCAGGAGGTTCTCCCCTCCAGGCGAGATGAGGCCCATTTCCGCTGAGGCGTCTCGAGGCTAATCACACCTAAGCTCTGGAACTTTCAAAGGGTCCTTCACACCCTTGCTGCAACTCAAGAAGTTCCCCCACACATACCGTCTCCACTCCAGAGGAAGCACGAGAGTCCCGCCCACATCCAGAGGAGCACCGTTTCCGCCTCCTAGCTTGAGAGGAGGGATCCTTTCCCTGCGTGATCGGGAAAAATTTCCCGGCGTTCCCGTCGCATCCCAAGAGGAGGCGCTCTCCACAGGAAAGGCGAGAGGAATTCCAGGGTCGTGACACCATTGCCAGAGTCCCACAGATGTCTCCGTGCATTCAAGGGAAACCTGTTTTCCCTACACTGCCTCGGCTTTCAAGCCGAGGATCGACTCACACCACGGTAGCACGTGGGACAGCGCTGTGGGAAAGCCTCGTGGGAAAGCCTCTTGGAAAGCCTCGGGAAAGCCTCGAGGAAAGCCACAGATCCCTTGATCCACGCGAAGGGAAGCGTGACACTGCTCCTACAGCTCGGCAGGAAAGCCCAAGTGCATGCCCCCAATCTGACGAGGACTGACTCCCCTGGGGAGACTCTAGAAGTACCCCTAGATCCATGTCAGCACTGGAGAGGAATCCTCAGATTCGGCAACGACTCCACACAAGGACTTAGGCCCCGCATCAACGGGAGAGGAATCCTAAGAGGCCCCCGAGCAACTCGCATGGGGACTGGCCTTCCCTGAGGCCACCAGAGCGGGTCCCTGTGGTCCCCGTCCTACGTGGAAAGCACCTGCCGCAACTCGAGAAAATCCAGGAGGTTCTCCCCTCCAGTCGAGATGAGGCCCATTTCCGCTGAGGCGTCTCGAGGCTAATCACACCTAACCTCTGGAACTTCCAAAGGGTACTTCACACCCTTACTGCAACTCAAGAAGTTCCCCGACATACCCGTCTTCACTCGAGAGGAAACACGAGAGTCCCGCCCACATCCAGAGGAGCCCCGTTTCCGCCTCATAGCTCGAGAGGATTGATTCTCTCCTGTGTCGTCGGGAAAGGATTCCTGGCATTCCCGCGCATCTGAACAGGAGGCGCTCTCCACAGGAAAGGCGAGAGGAAATCCAGGGTCGTGCCACCATTCCCAGAGTCCCCCAGATGTCTCAGTCCTCTGCATGGAAACCTGTTTTCCCTGCACTGCCTCCACTTTCAAGCCGAGGATCGACTCACACCACGGTGGCACGTGGGACAGCCTTGTGGGAAAGCCTCGTGGGAAAGCCTCGAGGCAAAGCCAAAGATCCCTTGATCCACGCGAAGGGAAGCGCGACACTGCTGCTACAGCTCGGGAGGAATGCACACGTGCATGCCCCCACTCGGGACGAGGACTGACTCCCCTGGGGATTGTCCAGAATACACCAAGATCCATGTCAGTACTGGAGAGGAATCCTCAAGTTCCGCACCCACTCCACACAAAGATCTTAAGCCCCGGCATCGACGGGAGAAGAATCCCGAGAGGCCCCAAGCAACTCGCATCGGGACTGGCCTTTCCTGAGGCCACCAGAGCGGGTCCCTGAGGTCGCCGTCGTAAGTCGACAGCACCTACCGCATCTCGATAAAATCCAGGAGGTTCTCCCCTCCAGGCGAGATGAGTCCCATTTGTGCTGAGGCGTCTCGAGGCTAATCAGACCAAACCTCTGGAACTTCCAAAGGGTCCTTCACAACCTTTCTGCAACTCAAGAAGTTGCCCAACATACCCGTCTCCACTCGAGAGGAAGCACGAGAGTCCCGCCGACATCCAGAGGAGCCCCGTTTCCGCCTCCTAGCTCGAGAGGAGGGATCCTTTCCCTGCGTGTTCGGAAAAGAATTCCAGGGGTTCCAGTCGCATCTCAAGAGGAGGCGCTCTCCACAGGAAAGGCGAGAGGAACTCCAGGGTCGTTCCACCATTCCAAGAGTCCCCCAGATGTCTCAGTCCTTTCCAGAGGAACTTGTTTACCCTGCACTGCCTCGACGTTCACGCGGAGGACCGACTCACACGATGGTGGCACGTGGGACAGCCCTGTGGGAAAGCCTCGTGGGAAAGCCTCGTGGGAAAGCCTCGAGGGAAAACAAGAAACCCCTTGATCAACCCAACGGGAAAATTGACTCTGCTCCTAATGCTCGGGAGAAAGCGCACGTGCATGCCCACATTGGAGACGAAGATGACTCCCCTGTGGAGACTCCAGTAGTACCCCAAGATCCATGTCAGCACTGGAGAGGAAACCTCAGGTTCGGGCACCGATTCCAAAAAAGGTCTTAGGCCCGGTCATCGACCGGAGAGGAATCCCGAGAGGCCCCTTAGCAACTCGCAAGTCGACTGGCATTACCTGAGCGGACCAGAGCGGGTTACATAAGTCCCGGTCGTAACTGGAGAGCACCTGCTGAAACTCAAGAAAACCCAGGAGGTTCTCCCCTGCAGTCGAGATGAGGCCCATTTCCGCTGAGGCGTCTCGAGTCTAATCACACCTAAACCTTTGAAACTTCCAAAGGGTTCTTCACAACCCTTGCTGCAACTCAAGAAGATCCCCGACATACCTCTCTCCACTCGAGAGGAAGAACGAGAGTCACGCCCACATCCAGAGGAGCCCCGTTTCCGCCTCCTAGCTCGAGAGGAGGGATCCTTCTCCCTGCATGGTCGGGAAAGAACTCCCGGCGTTCCTGTCTCGTCTCAAGAGGAGGCGCTCTCCACAGGAAAGGCGAGAGGAACTCCAGGGTCGGCGCCACCCATTCCCAGAGTCCCCCAGATGTCTCAGTCCATTCCAGGGAAACCTGTTTTCCCTGCACTGCCTCGACTTTCAAGCCGAGGATCGACTCACACCACGGTGGCACGTGGGACAGCCCTGTGGGAAAGCCTCGTGGGAAAGCCTCGAGGAAAGCCTCGAGGGAAAGCCACAGATCCCTTGATCCAAGCGAAGGGAAGCGTGACAGTTCTGCTACAGCTCGGGAGGAAAGCGAACGTGCATGCCCCCACGCGAGACGAGGACTGACTCCCCTGGGGAGACTCCAGAAGTACCGCAAGGATGCATGTCAGCACTGGAGAGGAATCCTCAGGTTCCCGGCACCGACTCCACACAAGGTCTTAGGCCCCCGGCGTCGAAGGGAGAGGAATCCCGAGAGGCCCCCGAGCCAACTCGCATGGGGACTGGCCTTTCCTGAGGCCAACCAGAGACGGGTCCCTGAGGTCCCCGTCGTAAGTCAAGAGCACCTGCCGCAACTCGAGAAAATCCAGGAGGTTCTCCCCTCCAGGCGAGATGAGACCCATTTCCACTCAGGTGTCTCGAGGCTAATCACACCTAACCCCTGGAACTTCCAAAGGGTCCTTCACACCCTTGCTACAACTCAAGAAGTTCCCCAACATATCTGACTCCACTCGAGAAGAAGCACGAGAGTCCCGCCCACATCCAGAGGAGCCCCGTTTCCGCCTCGTACCTCCGCGGTCAGGTATCTTTTTCCTGTATGTTCCGGAAAGAATTCCAGGTGTTCCCGTCGCATCTCATGAGGAGGCGCTCTCCAAAGGAAAGGCGAAGAGAAACTCCAGTGTTGTGCCATCATTCCAAGAGTCCCCCAGATATCTCAGTGTGCCGGGGGTCCTGCCCCGCTGGATCCAGGGAATTCGACGGGATGACGGCCGTTGACGTGGGAAAGTCTTGTTGTATTTATTAAATGTAAGATGAGATTAAGAAAATTATAGGGTAGTAAGAAGATTAACTGGAGGAAAAAAGGGCTGAATAGCTAGGTTTAACGCGGAAGGCCAATAAAATTCCCGACAAGGAATTTTCTGGCGGATTCTGGGAATGGTGGCAAGACCCTCAGTTCCTCTTGCCTTTCCTGTGGAGAGCGCCTCCTCTTGAGATGCGCCGGGGAACGCCCGGGAATTCTTTCACGACCACACAGGGAAACGATCCCTCCTCTGGATCTATCAGGCGGAAACCGGGGGCTCCTCTGGATGTGGGCGGGACTCTCGTGCTTTCTCTCGAGTGGAGACCGGGTATGTCGGGGAACTTCTTGAGTTGCAGCAAGGGTGTGAAGGACCCTTTGGAAGTTCCAGATGTTAGATGTGATTAGCCTCTAGACGCCTCAGCGGAAATGGGCCTCATCTCGCCTGGTGGGGAGAACCTCCTGGATTTTCTCGAGTTGCGGCAGGTGCTCTCGAACGACGGACCTATCCGCTATGGTGAGGAAACGCCAGTCATGCGAGTTGCTCGGAGCCTCTCGGGATTCCTCGTCGATGCTGGGGCCTAAGACCTTGTGAGGAATCGGTGCCGGAACCTGAGGATTCCTCTCCAGTGTTGACATGGATCTTGGGGTACTTCTGGGAGTCTACCCAGGGGAGTCAGTCCTAGCTCGAGTGGGGGCATGCAGTGCGCTTGAGCAGGCAGTGTCACTCTTCCCTTCGCGTGCATCAAGGGATCTGTGGCTTTCCCTCGAGGCTTTCCCAGGCTTTCCCAAGAGCTTTCCGGGCTGTCCCACGTGCCACCGTGGTGTGAGTCGACCCTCGGCTTCAAAGTAGAGGCAGTGCAGGGAAAATAGGTTTCCCTGGAATGGACTGAGACATCTGGGGGACTCTGGGAATGGTGGCACGACCCTGGAGTTCCTCTCGCCTTTCCTGTGGAGAGCGCCTCCTCTTGAGATGCGATGGAAACGCGGGGGAATTCTTTCCCCACCACGCAGGGAAAGGATCCCTCCTCTCGAGCTAGGAGGCGGAAACAGGTCTCCTCTGGATGTGGGCGGGACTCTCGTGCTTCCTCACGAGAGGAGACGGGTATGTCGGGGAACTTCTTGAGTTGCAGCAAGGGTGTGAAGGACCCTTTGGAAGTTCCAGATGTTAGATGTGATTAGCCTCAGACGCCTCAGCGGAAATGGGCCTCATCTCGCCTGGAGGGAGAACCTCCTGCATTTTCTCGAGTTGCGGCAGGTGCTCTCGACTTACGACAGGGACCTCAGGGACCCGCTCTGGAGGCCTCAGGAAAGGCCAGTCCCCATGCGAGTTGCTCGGGGCCTCTCGGGATTCCTCTCCCGGTGATGCCGGGCCTGAGATCTTGTGTGTGAGTGGGTGCGGAACCTGAGGATTCCTCTCCAGTGCTGACATGGAACTTGGGGTACTTCTGGAGTCTCCCCAGGGGAGTCAGTCCTCATCTCGACTGAGGGCATGCACGTGTGATTTCCTCCCGAGCTGTAGCAGCAGTGTCACGCTTCCTTCGCGTGCATCAAGGGATCTGTGGCTTTCCCTCGAGCCTTTTCCGCGAGGCTTTCCCTCGAGGCTTTCCCACAGAGCAGTCCCTCGTGCCACCGTGTGTGTGAGTCGATCCTCGGCTTGAAAGTCGAAACAGTGCAGGGAAAACAGGTTTCCCTGGAATGGACTGAGACATCTGGAGGACTCTGGGAATGGTGGCACGACCCTGGAGTTCCTCTCGCCTTTCCTGTGGAGAGCGCAGACTCTTGAGATGCGACGGGAACGCCGGGAATTCTTTCCCGACCACACAGGGAAAGGATCCCTCCTCTCGAGCCAGGAGGCGGAAACGGGACTCCTTTGGATGTGGGCGGGACTCTCGTGCTTCCTCTCGAGTGGAGACGGGTATGTCGAGGAACGTGTTTGAGTTGCAGCAAGGGTGTGAAGCATCCTTTTGGAAGTTCCAGAGGTTAGCTGTGATTAGCTTTGAGACGCCTCAGCAGAAATGGGCCTCATCTCGCCTGGAGGGGAGAACCTCCTGGATTTTCTCGAGTTGCGGCAGGTGCTCTCGACTTACGACGGGGACCTCAGGGACCCGCTCTGGTGGCCTCAGGAAAGGCCAGTCCCCATGCCAGTTGCTCGGGGGCCTCTTGGGATTCCTCTCCCATCGATGCCGGGGGCCTGAGACCTTGTGTGGAGTTGGTGCCGGAACCTGAGGATTCCTCTCCAGTGCTGACATGCATCTTGGGGTACTTCTGGAGTCTGCCCAGGGGACTCAGTCCTCGTCTCGAGTGGGGGCGTGCACCTGCGCTTTCCTGCCGAGCTGTAG
>NW_017215174.1:0-14122 GCF_001704415.2 Capra hircus
TCGTCTCGATCTGTAGCAGCACTGTCATGCTTCCCTTTCGTTGGCAAGGGGTGGCTGTGGCTTCCCTCGAGGCTTTCCCACGAGGCTTTCCCACGAGGCTTTCCCAGTGGGCTGTCCCACGTGCCACCGTGGTGTGAGTCGATCTTCGGCTTGAAAGTCGAGGCAGTGCAAGGAAAACAGTTTCCCTGGAATGGACTGAGACATCTGGGGGACTCTGGGACTGGTGTCACGACACTGGAGTTCCTCTCGCGTTTCCTGTGGAGAGTGCCTCCTCTTGAGACGCGACGGGAACGCCGGGAATTCTTTCCCGACCACGCAGGGAAAGGATCCTCCGCTTGACCAAGGAGGCGGAAACGGGCCTCCTCTGGATGTGGGCAGAACTCTCGTGCTTCCTCTCGAGTGGAGACGGGTATATCGGGGAACTTCTTGAGTTGCAGCAAGGTGTGAAGGACCCTTTGGAAGCTCCAGAGGTTAGGTTGTGATTAGCCTCGAGACGCCTCAGCAGAAATGGGCCTCATCTCGCCTGGAGGGGAGAACCTCCTGAATTTTCTCGAGTTGCGGCAGGTGCTCTCGACTTAGGACGGGGACCTCAGGGACCAACTCTGGTGGCCTCAGGAAAGGCCAGTCCCCATGCGAGTTGCTCGGGGGCCTCTCGGGATTCCTCTCTCGTCGATGCCGGGCCTAAGATCTTGTGTGGAGTCGGTGCCGGAACCTGAGGATTCCTCTCCAGTGCTGACATGGATCTTGGGGTACTTCTGGAGTCTCGCCAGTGGAGTCAGTCCTCGTCTCGAGTGGGGGCATGCACGTGCGCTTTCCTCCCGAGCTGTAGCAGCAGTGTCGCGCTTCCATTCGCCCTGGATCAAGGGATCTGTGGCTTTTCAAGGAGGCTTTCCCACGAGGCTTTCCCACGAGGCTATCCCACAGGGTGTCCCACGTGCCACCGTGGTGTGAGTCAATCCTCGGCTTGAAAGTCGACGCAGTGCTGGGAAAACAGGTTTCCCTGGAATGGACTGAGACATCTGGGGGATTCTGGGAATGTGGCTCGACCCAGGAGTTCCTCTCGCATTTCCTGTGGGGAGCGCCTCCTTTTGAGATGCGACGGGAACTCCGGGAATTCTTTCCAGACCACGCAGGGAAAGGATCCCTCCTCTCAGGCTAGGAGGCGGAAACGGGGCTCCTCTGGATGAATGTGGGACTCTCGTGATTCCTCTCGAGTGGAGACGGGTATGTCGGGGAACTTCTTGAGTTGCAGCAAGGGTGTGAAGGACCCTTTGGAAGTTCCAGAGGTTAGGTGTGATTAGCCTCGAGACGCCTCAGCGGAAACGGGCCTCATCTGGCCTGGAGGGGAGAACCTCCTGGATTTTCTCGAGTTGTGGCAGGTGCTCTCGACTTACGACGGGGACCTCAGCGACCGGCTCTGGTGGTCTCAGGAAAGGCCAGTCCCCATGCGAGTTTTTCGGGGGCCTCTCGGGATTCCTCTCCAGTCGATGCCGGGGCCTAAGACCTTTTGTGGAGTCGCTGCCGGCACCTGAGGATTCCTCTCCAGTGCTGACATGGATTTGGGGTTCTTCTGGAGTCTCCCCAGGGGAGTCAGTCCTCGTCTCGAATGGGGGCATGCACGTGGGATTTCCTCTCGAGCTGTAGCAGCAGTGTCACGCTTCCCTTCACGTGGATCAAGGGATCTGTGGCTTTCACTCGAGGCTTGCCCAGGAGGTTTTCCCACAGGGCTGTCCCACGTGCCACCGTGGTGTGAGTCGATCCTCGGCTTGAAAGTCGAGGCAGTGCAGGGAAAACAGGTTTCCCTGGAATGGACTGAGACATCTGGGGGACTCTGGGAATGGTGGCACGACCCTGGAGTTCCTCTCGCCTTTCCTGTGGAGAGCGCCTCCTCTTGAGATGCGACGGAAACCCTGGGAATTCTCTCCCGACCACGCATGGGAAGGATCCCTCCTCTCGAGCTAGGAGGCGGAAACGGGGCTCCTCTGGATGAGGGCGGGACTCTCGTGCTTCCTCTCGAGTGGAGACGGGTATGTCGGGGAACTTCTTGAGTTGCAGCAAGGGTGTGAAGGACCCTTTGGAAGTTCCAGAGGTTAGGTGTGATTAGCCTCGAGACGCCTCAGCGGAAATGGGCCTCATCTCGCCTGGAGGGGAGAACCTCCTGGATTTTCTCGAGTAGCGGCAGGTGCTCTCGACTTATGACGGGGACCTCAGGGACCCGCTCTGGTGGCCTCAGGAAAGGCCAGTCCCCATGCGAGTTGCTCGGGGCCTCTCGGGATTCCTCGCCCTTCGATGCCGGGGCCTAAGCCTGCCGGGAGCCAGTGTGAGGAAGCCCGCCCGTGACAAGTTTATGAGGAAGGAAGCTGACATAAGCAAGGCGTGCTCAGACTTCAGGAACCCCTCTGGAAATTTTTAAGCATGTACCCAACAAAAATCTGCCGGTTTTTGTGCTCTGCTTTTTCACTCTTCTGACCTTTTCTGGAAAAAGTCAATTCAGGGCGTTAGTCTTCTGCATTTGAAAGAGTGTTTCAATCCAAAAACCCTCTGATGGCTTTCTAGCCTGCCTGTAGGACTCGTACAGCTGCGCTTGTGATTGTTTGAGGCCTCCTGACCGCAGGAGGCACAGGAAGCTTAAAACATCCTAGGAATGCAGGAGCTTCCGAGGAGTCAAAAGCTTTAGAATAGGACTGATTAAAAGTTTCATTTTTGGGTCAATGCTTGCTGCCAAATTTTCATATCCTTTATTTTTAGATATAGTTGGTATATAGAAAAACAAGTAGTAGACCTGGTATTAGCAACATTAGATCTTTGAGTTAAGTACCTTCTTTGTTATAACCCACTGCACCTTTGTTCTATAGAGATGTAACTTTAATGCTTTAAGGAGATGCAGATTAAAGAAAAACACTTCAGGGGAAACAAAATTAACATTCATTAAGGAAGAGAGCCAAAAAGTGGTAACAAGCCTCTTGGCCAGAAGATAATGTAAATCACCTGAGACCTTTTGTATACAAAATGATATACAGAAAGAATCTGGGTTGTGAACGCTACATAATTTTGTGTTATCCATTGATCTCCATGTTTTATCAAAAGTATAAAAGGCCTTCTGAACAATAAAGGAGGAGGCCAGGGGCCGGGGGCCAGTTTCTCGGACCAGCTTCTCGAACTAGTCTCTCAGCCTGGTTTCTTGGGACTCTGGCTCCCCCGTGTCTTTCTCTCTCTTTCTTCTTCTCTACCTTTCCTTCTCTCTGCTCTTTACTTTAACTTCAGGCTGAATCTCCACCTGGAGTGCGGAGGCTCGCCAGGTCTACTTACTTGCCCCGGCTGTTAAGACCCGCACGAAAGGGAGCTTAAGGCGAGGCACCCTTAGATATTCAAGCGGGCGCCGGTGGCCCAACGTAGGTGGTGCAAATTCCTTGTCTGGAATTTTATTGGCCTTCCGCCGTAAACCAAGCTATTCAGCCCTATTTCTCCAATTAATCTTCTTACTACACTGTAGTTTCCTAATCTAATCTTACATTAATAAATAAACAAGTCTTTTCCACGCCAACGCCGTTCACCGTTCGAATTCCCTGGATCCACCGGGGCTGGACCCTGGCATAAGACCTTGTGCGGGAGTCGGTGCCGGAAGCTGAGGATTCCTCTCCAGTGCTGACATGGATCTTGGGGTACTTCTGAAGTCTCCCCAGGGGAGTCAGTCTTCGTCGCGAGTGGGGGCATGCACGTGCGCTTTCCTCCCGAGCTGTAGCAGCAGTGTCATGCTCCCCTTCGCGTGGATCAAGGGATCTGTGGCTTTCCCACGAGGGCTTTCCCTCGAGGCTTTCCCACGAGGCTTTCCCGCAAGGCTTTCCCGCAGGGCTGTCCCACGTGCCACCGTGGTGTGAGTCGATCCTCGGCTTGAAAGTCGAGGCAGTACAGGGAAAACAGGTTTCCCTGGAATGAACTGAGACATCTGGGGGATTCTGGGAATGGTGGCACGACCCTGGAGTTCCTCTCGCCTTTCCTGTGGAGAGCGCCTCTTCTTGAGATGCCACGGGAACGCCGGGGAATTCTTTCCCGACCACGCAGGGAAAGGATCCCTCCTCTCGATCTGGGAGGCGGAAACGGGGCTTCTCTGGATGAGGGCGGGACTCTCGTGATTCCTTTCGAGTGGAGACGGTATGTCGGGGAACTTCTTGAGTTGCAGCAAGGGTGTGAAGGACCCTTTGGAAGTTCCAGAGGTTAGGTGTGATTAGCCTCGAGACGCCTCAGCGGAAATGGGCCTCATCTCGCCTGGAGGGGAGAACCTCCTGGATTTTCTCGAGTAGCGGCAGGTGCTCTCGACTTATGACGGGGACCTCAGGGACCCGCTCTGGTGGCCTCAGGAACGGTCAGTCCCCATGCGAGTTGCTCGGGGCCTCTCGGTATTGCTCTGCCATCGATGCCAGGGCCTAAGACCTTGTGTGGAGTCGGTGCTGGAACCTGAGGATTTCTCTCCAGTGCTGACATGGATCTTGGGGTACTTCTGGAGTCTCCCCTGGGAGTCAGTCCTCGTCTCGTGTGGGGGCATGCCCGTGCGCTTACCTTCCAAGCTCTATCAGCAGTGTCACGCTTCCCTTCACGTGGATCAAGGGATCTGTGGCTTTACCTCGAGGCTTTCCCACGAGGCTTTCCCTCGAGGCTTTCCCACAGGGCTCTCCCACGTGCCACCGTGGTGTGACTCTATCCTCGGATTGAAAGTGAGGCAGTGCAGGGTAAACAGGTTTCCCTGGAATGGACTGAGACATCCGGGGCATTCAGGAATGGTGGCACGACCTGAGTTCCTCTCACCTTTACTGTTTAGAGCCCTCCTCTTGAGATGCGACGGGAACGCCGGGAATTCTTTCCGGACACGCAGGGAAAGGATCCCTCCTCTCGAGCTAGGAGGCGGAAACACGGCTCATCTGAATGTGGGCTGGACTCTCGTGCTTCCTCTCGAGTGGAGACGGGTATGTCGGGGAACTTCTTGAGTTGAAGCAAAGGTGTGAAGGACCCTTTCGAAGTTCCCGAGTTTAGGTGTGATTAGACTCGAGACATCTCAGCGGAAAAGGGCCTCATCTCGCCTGGAGGGGAGAACCTCCTGGATTTTCTCGAGTTGCGGCAGGTGCTCTCGACTTAGGACGGGGACCTCAGGGACCGCTCTGGTGGCCTCAGGAAAGGCCAGTACCCATGCGAGTTGCTCAGAGGCCTTTCGGAATTCCTCTCCCATCGATGCCGGGCCCTAAGACCTTGTGTCGTGTCGGTGCCGGAACCTGAGGATTCCTCTCCAGTGCTGACATGGATCTTGGGGTACTTCTGGAGTCTCCCCAGGGGAGTCAGTCCTCGTCTCGAGGGGGGGCTTGCACGTGTGCTTTCCTCCAGAGCTGTAGCAGCAGTGTCACGCTTCCCTTCGTGTGGATCAAGGGATCAGTGGCTTTCCCTCGAGCGTTTCCCACGAGGCTTTCCACGAGGCTTTCCCACAGGGCTTTCCCTCGTGCAACCGTGGTGTGAGTCGATCCTCGGCTTGAAAGTGGAGGCAGTGCCAGGAAAACAGGTTTCCCTGGAATGGACTGAGACATATGGGGGACTCTGGGAATGGTGGCATGACCCTGGAGTTCCTCTCGCCTTTCCTGTGGAGAGCGCCTCCTCTTGAGATGCGACGGGAAGCCGGGAATTCTTTCCCGACATGCACTGAAAGGATCCCTCCGAGCTATGAGGCAGAAAAGGGGCTCCACTGGATATGGGGGGGTTCTTGTGCTTCCTCTCAAGTGGAGACGGGTATGTCGGGGAACTTCTTGAGTTGAAGCAAGGGTGTGAAGGACTCTTTGGAAGTTCGAAAGTTTAGGTGTGATTAGCCTCGTGACGCCTTAGCGGAAATGGGCCTCAGCTCACCTGGAGGGGAGAACCTCCTGGATATTCTCGAGTTGCGGCAGGTGCTCTCGACTTACGACCTGGACCTCAAGGACCCGCTTTGGTGGCCTGAGGAAAGGCCAGTCCCCATGCGAGTTGCTCGGGGCTTCTCGGGATTCCTCTCCTGTCGATGTCGGGGCCTAAGACCTTGTGTGCAGTCGGTACCGGAACCTGAGGATTCCTTTCCAGTGCTGACATGGATCTTGGGCTACCTCTGGAGTCTCCCCAGGGGATTCAGGCCTCGTCTCGAGTGGGGGCATGAGCGTGCCCTTTCCTCCCATGCTGTAGCAGCAGTGTCACGCTTCTGCTTGCGTGGACCAAGGGATCTGTGACTTTCCCTCGAGTCTTTCCCACGAGGCTCTCCACAGGGCTGTCCCACGTGTCTCGGTGGTGTGAATCGATCCTCGGCGTGAAAGCCGAGGCAGTGCAGGGAAAACAGGTTCCTATGGAATGGACTGAGACATCTGGGGGAGTCTTGGAATGGTGGCACGACCCTGCAGTTCCTCTCCCCTTTCCTTTGGAGAGCGCCTCCTCTTGAGATGCGATGGGAATGCCGGAAATTCTTTCCGACCAAGTAGGGAAAGGATCCCTCATCTCGAGCTACGAGCCGGAAACGGAGCTCCTCTGGATGTGGCCGGGACCCTCGTGCTTCCTCTTGAGTGGAGACGGGTATGTCGGGGAACTTCTTGAGTTGCAGCATGACTGTGAAAGACTCTTTAGAAGTTCCAAAGTTCACGTGTGATTAGCCTCGAGACACCTCAGTGGAAACGGGCCTCATCTCGCCTGCAGGGGAGAACCTCCTGGATTTTCTCGAGTTGTGGCAGGTGCTCTCGAGTTACGACGGAGACCTCAGGGACCCGCTCTGGTGACCTCAGGAAAGGCCAGTCCCCATGCGAGGTACTAGGGGGCCTCTCAGGATTCCTCTCCCGTCGATGCCGGGCCTAAGACCTTGTGTGGAGTCGGGACCGGAACCTGAGGATTCCTCTCCAGTGCTGACATGGATCTTGGCGTACTTCTGGAGTCTCCCAAGCTTGCGTCAGTCCTCGGCTCGAGTGGGGTCATGCACGTGCGCTTTCCTCCCGAGCGGTAGCAGCAGTGTCACGCTTCCCTTCTCGTGGATCAAGGAATCTGTGGCTTTCCCTGGAGTCTTTCCCATGAGGCTTTCCCACAGGGCTATTCCACTTGCCACCATGGTGTGAGTCGATCCTCGGCGTGAAAGTCGAACCAGTGCAGGGAAAACAGGAACCTCCTTCCCCACAGTAGGGGATACACTGTCCCCTTGGGCGGGTGTCTCCAGGGCACTCGCGCTGGGGGTTGCCCGCGGAGGTGCGGGCCTCAGGCTCCACGTGAGAAAAGCCCCAAATGGCATTAGCTGCCAGTCCAGACGCTGGCCCCTCAGGTCTCTGGCCGGAGCCTTGGGCTCCAGGCAACTCAAAGCCCTCGGCGGTGGCACTCTGGGACTGCTGTAGGGAAAGGATGCCAAGAGCCCATGGAGGAGTTGGGGAGGGGGCATGGGGCAAACGGAGGCGAGGACAGCGAGGCATCTAGGTGGAAGCGCTGGAGAGAGCGTCTGGTGTCCCGGAATGCCTCGGAGGAGCCAGCGGGGGACAGTCGAGGCCCAGGGACCTGTGGAATGTGAAAAGGCGGGAAATCCCAGAGCAAGGCAGGCTGGGAAAGGGGGCGTTGGTGGCCAATTCAAAGGGACCTTGGGGCGTTTCCTGGGCGGTGAGCTCCCTTGGCACTGCTGAGGGCCCCTGATTGATCCACCCGGGGTTGATCCCACCCCCCGCTGCGAGGGAGGGCCACAAACCAAAGCGCGCGAACTGCCCGCCCACCCCAACGGGGATCTTGGCGGTCCAGGGCTCAGCCGTGCCCGGGAAAAGCCCACTCGCTCCACGGGACTCCGTCCAGGGTCTCTGCTTGGAAAGAGGCCAGGGGCGACCCCACCATCTACCCACCCAAACCCTATTGACGTCAATGGTGGCGGAGACGCCTCCCGTTCTCCAGAGTCCTAAGCTGCTGGGTCCCCGCCCACTCGGCCAGCAGTCTGCAGCGTGCCCGTGTGCCTCTCCCACCATGGCTTGGTTCGGCTCCTCCAGCACCTCAAGCGGTACGTTTGCCCTCGGTCCCTGTGGTCGGATCACATCTCAGGGGATTTGCGGGTGGCCTGGGCAAGGGCTCTCGGCCAATGTGTTGACCCCCCTCCACCCGAGAACGGCTGGGACCCATCGGCCAGGCCGGGGTTCCGAGGCGTCAGGTGTGCCCAAATTCGGAGGGCGTGGCATCGTTCGTTCATCTTGCTCCTTTGGCACACACATGGCTTCTCCGTTCTCTTTTCTGGGAAGACAGTGTTGTTTCAGGGGGCGTGCTGCGGGGGGCGGGGGCCGGGGTTGCGGGGTGGTGGGAGCGGGTGCTGTGCTGGGATGAGGCCCTTTATCCTCACATCTTCCTGTGGGAATGGGAGTCGGGGAGCTCTGTGGCCTTGCTGCCTTCAGTGGCTTCCTCTGCACAGGGGCCTAGTGGCTTCTGCCTTTTGTCAGGCGTTACGGGGTTTGGGCTTCGCTTTGGTGGCCTTGGCCTTTGCCTTGGCCTGGGCCTTGCCCTTGCCCTTGCCCTTGCCTTGGTCTTGGGCTTGGCCTTGCCCTGCCCTTGACTTGACTTGACTTGACTTGACCTTGACCTTGACCTTGAACTTGACCTTGACCTTGAACTTGACTTGAACTTGAACCTTGAACTTGAACTTGACCTTGAACTTGAACTTGACCTTGACTTGAACTTGACTTGACTTGACTTGACCTTGACCTTGACCTTGACTTGACCTTGAACTTGAACCTTGACCTTGACCAACTTGAACTTGACTTGAACTTGAACTTGACCTTGAACTTGAATTGACCTTGACCTTGAACTTGAACTTGACTTGACTTGAACTTCAACTTGAACTTGACCTTGAACTTGAACTTGACCTTGAACTTGAACTTGACTTGACCTTGACCAACAACGGGAGACCTCGAGATTTGCTCAGAGCACCGGAGGTCCAGAAGCAGGGCCCTGTATCTCCCCTTCCCTTTGTGATCATTGCAAAGACATTCCTAGCTGATAGCGGGAGTGCCCCTGAAGAAGCAAGCAGTGGGAGTGTGTTTGACACGACTGTGTGCCTTCCTGGCCTCATCTCCACAAGGGGCCTTTCCTCTCGAATAGGCCCCATGTCCCCTTGGGGAGGGTGTCATGCCTCTTTTCTCCTCACTGCCAAAGGGTGGAGCCAAGCTCGCTCTGTCAGAGGTACAAAAACAGCAATTGAATGGGTTTTCAAGCTCTTGCTAGGCTGCACCCTTTCAGGGCCCACTTTACTGAAACAGGTGCTCTGTGGCCCCTGGTTGGGTATGCAGGTTCACAAACAGGGTGAGATCCTGTCCAAGCCAAGAATTTTCCTGAAAGACCTAGGCTCACTAGAGCTCTCCTCCAGAGCAAAGGGGATAGAGGAGATGTATGGAGGAGTCTTTGCCTTTCCCTGTGAGTGTGGGGCTACTCCCTACGGCCCCAAGCTCAGGGATAACTGCCTCTAAGAAAGGAATGGCAAGAAGCGCTATTCTTGGAGGTTGGGACAGGGAGTTCGCAGCATGTGGGGAAAGAAAGACTTCTTCGGGGAAGAAGAGGCAACCACCGGGGGTGTGTTTGCAAGCCTCTATTTGGAAGGAACAGGTTTGCTTATACAACTCAAGACCTCCAGATCTGCTCAGAGGACTGAAGTTCCAGAGACAGGGCCATGTATCTCCCCTTCCCTTTGAGATCCTTGCAAAGACATTCCTAGCAGATCGTGGGAGTGCCCATGAAGAAGCAAGCAGCGGGAGTGTGCTTGACATCACTGGCTGCCTACCTGGGCTCAGCTCCTCAAGGGGCCTTTCTCTCCTGGTAGGCCCTATGTCCCCTTTGGGAGAGGGTGGTGCCCTCTTCCCTCCACACTGCCAAAGGGTGTGGGTGGAGCAAACTCGTTCTCTCCGAGGTAAAAAAAAAAAGACAAATTGGATGGATTTTTAAGCTCTTGCTATGCTGCACCCCTCCAGGACCCACTCGAGCAAAACAGGTGCCCTGTGGCCCCTAGGTCGGGTATGCAGGTTCACACACCGGGGTGGGATCCCGTCAAAGCCAAGAATTTTCCTGACAGACCTAGGCTCACTAGAGCTCTCCTCCAGAGGAAAGGGGACAGAAAAGACGTGTGTGTGGAGGTGGCTCTGCCTTTCCAGGTCCCAATCTCAGGGATAACTGCCCCTAAGAAAGGAACTGCTGCTGCTGCTGCTGCTAAGTTGCTTCAGTCGTGTTCGACTCTGTGCGACGCCATAGACGGTAGCCCACTAGGCTCCCCGTCCCTGGGATTCTCCAGGCAAGAACAGTAAGTGGGTTGCCATTGCCTTCTCCAATGCATGAAAGTGAAAATGAAAGTGCAGTCGCTCAGTCGTGTCCGACCCTCAGCGACCCACGGACTGCAGCCTACCAGGCTTCTCCGTCCATAGGATTTTCTGAAAGGAACTGCAAGAGAGCGCTTTTCCTGGAGGCTGGGAAAGGGAGTTCGCAGGATGTGGGGAAAGAGATCCTCCTTCGAGGAAGAATAGGCGGCCACTTGTTTTGTGTTGCAAACCTCTATTTGGAAGGAACAGGTTAGCTTATACAAAGGGAGACCTCCAGATCTGCTCAGAGGACCGAAGTTGCAGAGGCAGGTCGGTGTATTTTCCCTTCATTTTGCGATCCTTGCAAAGACATTCCTTGCTGATAGATATTCAGCAAGGGCCTTTGAGACTGTTGTTTTCTTTCCTAGGTTCAAAGATTCCTTCAGTTCCTAATATAGATATCCTAGAAATTATCTGACATCCGTGAAAATCTGATATGTCCTGGTCAAATGCTGTCAGTTATAATTCCAGTTATCATATTAAAGCATTTCAAGTCGCAGCAGTGACCAGATTACATTGTCAATTTCTATTTAATCAGGTTTTAACCATGTCTTCTATGATTTCACACTGATGCCTTACAGAAATACTGCTACTTCAAGATATATGGAATATACATTTTTTAAGCTTACCGATATTTGTTTGTTTGTTTGTTTGTCTTCTGGCAGCTGGTACCAGATGGAATTTAGTCTCCTCTCTAGGTTAAGAGACAAAGTTTTCTTAGAATGCAATTTTGATAACAGACTATGAGTTTCTTTACCTTTCATTGATTTATAATTGTTTCATCATCTGTTTGTTTACTTCGGTAAAGCAAATAAGCCTTATTTAAGATTTTGGTACATGTAGGATGGACTAAGCTTTCCCCACTCTTGCAAGTTCCCTTAACCCTTCAGATTCTTCTCGTGGACAAAGATCTCACTTTCCTCCAGAGGGACAATCCAAGCTTTTTATTAGTTGATCTGCCCCTGACATCAGAGTCAATTTGAGCATGAGTTGGCCTATAATTTAGGCATGAAACTATGACTACATAAAGAAAAGGTGACTTTATGATTCAGGGATGGCCATGATATGCCTTGCACTTCAGAGAAAATGGGTTAAAATGATTTTTTTTTCTTCAAAACTGCACAGCCAGTTCTTTCAGCATATGCAATTGAAAACATCTAGTCATTAGGTCAGTTTTCATTCCAATCCCAAAGAAAGGCAATGACAAAGAATATTCAAGCTGCTGCACAATTGCACTCATCTCACACACTAGTAAAGTAATGCTCAAAATTCTCAAGTTCACATGAACTGTGAACTTCCAAATGTTCAAGAGGGATTTAAAACATGCAGAGAAACAGAGATCAAACTGCCACATCCACTGGATCATTGAAAAAGCAAGAAGTTCCAGAAAAAAAGACATCTATTTCTGCTTTATTGACTATGCCAAGCCTTTGACTGTGTGGATCACAATAAACTGGGAAAATTCTGAAAGAGATGGGAATACAGACCACCTGACCTGTCTCTTGAGAAACCTGTATGCAGGTCAGGAAGAAACAGTTCGAACTGGACATGGAACACAGACTGGTTCTAAATAGGAAAGGAATATGTCAAGGCAGTGTATTGTCACCCTGCTTATTTAACTTATATGCAGAGTACATCATGAGAAACACTGGGCTGGAGGAAGCACACGCTGGAATCCAGATTGGCTGGGAGAAATATCAAGAATCTCAGATATGCAGATGACACCACCCTTATGGCAGAAAGTGAAGAAGAACTAAAGAGTCTCCTGATGAAAGTGAAAGAGGAGAGTGAAAAAGTTAGCTTAAAGCTCAGCATTCAGAAAACTAAAATCATTGCATCCAGTCTCATCACTTCATGGCAAATAGATGGAACACATTGGAAACAGCAGCAGACTATTTTGGGGGCTTGGAAATCACTGCAGGTGATGGCTGCCTCCATGAACTTAAAACATATTTATGACTTGGAAGAAAAGTGATGACCAAACTAGACAGCATATTAAAAAGCCGAGACGTTGCTTTGCCAACAAAGATCCATCCAGTCAAGGCTATGGTTTTTCCATATGTCATGGATGGATATGAAAGATGTACTATAAAGAAAGTGACAGCTGAAATTAGATGCTTTTGAACTGTGGTGTTGGAAGAAGATGCTTGTAGGTCGCTTAGACTACAAGGAGACGCAACCACTCCATCCTAAAGGAAATCAGGTCTGAATATAGATTGGAAGGACTAATACTGAACCTGAAACTCCAATACTTTGGCCACTTGATGTGAAGAGCTGACTCCACTTGGAAGTTTGCTTTGATTTGCCTGTGAGTGTGGGAGCCCTCCCTGGGCAAAGGGCCTCAGGGGTCATTGCCACTGAATCACGACCTCCAAGCAAGTGCATTCCAGCTGTGTGACATTCAGGAAGCAGGAGACTGGGAAAACTATCTTCCTTAGAGGAAGGAAAGTCATCCACAGAGAGTGTGTTTTCAGGCCTCTCTTTGCAGCAAGTGTTTTGCTTCTCAGACATCAGAGCTGCAGGCTTGCTCTGAGGGCCTCAATTGCAGAGTCAGGGCTGTGTGTCTCACTGCACTTTCCAAGCATTGCAGACACATTCCTAGGTTGGAGCAGTGCTTCCCATGAGAAGAAGCCTCGGAGTGTGTTTGAGCGGGCTGAGTGCCATGCTAGGGTCACCTAGTCGGGGCACTTGCACATCCATGGGCCCCAGGCGAGTAGCTATGGACCGGCCTTCGGTTGAGATATCCCAAAGCAGGGAACAAAGCCAGCTCTGTCAGAAGGAGGAAAACAGCAATGGGATGGATTTTCAAGCAGTTGCTAAGTCACACCACGTTAGGGCTCCCCGGGAAAGAAATGCGAATTTTGGCCTCTAGGCCCAGTATCCAGATGTGTGCACAGGATATTTTCCCCACAGGATCCAAGAATGTTCCAGACAGACCTAAGCTCACTAGCTCTCTCCTGCAGAGGAAATGAAATATTGTTGCTGAACCGAAAAAGATGCTGGGATTCTTGGCTTATGGAGGAGAAGAATTCAATCCAGGGCCCAAGACGAGGCTTGATTGCTCAGAGCTTTTGTGCAATAGAGTTTTATTAAAGTATAAAGGAGATAGAGAAAGCTTCTGACAGAGACATCACAAGGGGCAGAAAACGTACCCCCTTGCTAGTGTTAGTAATGGAGTTATATACTCTCCAATAAGTTATGACGAACAAAAGAATGTCTGGAGGTTGTAAAGACTCACTAGACCTACTCCCATAATTTACATTTTAGATAACAGGATTAGCCAGAAGGTTTTTCCAGAGACCGTCCTCAAGAAGGATGCATGATTGTTATATAATCCTAAGGAATGTAGAGGGGAAAACAGTTTGTCCTTTCTTCCTCCTTGAGAATTCTAGACCCCTCTCTCCTTGGGGACCCTTGAACTTCTTAGAAACCTGCCTTGGCAATGACTCTCTCAGAAAACATGATTGAACAGCCGTTTGGAGCTTCCTTTGACTTTCCCTGGGAGGGAGGGAGCCCTCCTGAGCACAGGGCCTCAGGGGCCATGGCCAATGAAAAAGAATCTCCAGCAAGTGCTTTTCAGCCCTGTGTGACTCTCAGCCCACAGGAGGCTGAGAAACTCTCTTCCTTGGAGGAAGGAAAGGCAGCCAAGAGTGTGTTTTCAGGGCCTGTATCTTGCAGCAAGTGTTTGGCTTGTTAGACAGAAGACCTGCAGGCCTGTTCCAACAGACTCAATTCAGAACAGGGCCTTGTGTCTCCCTGCAGTTTCCTGGCCTTGCAAA
>NW_017215175.1:0-14122 GCF_001704415.2 Capra hircus
TTGCGGCAGTGCTCTCGACTTACGACGGGACCTCAGAGAACCGCTCTGGTGTCCTCAGGAAAGTCCCAGTCCCATGCGAGTTGCTCGGGGGCCTCTCGGGATTCCTCTCACGTCGATGCCAGGGCCTAAGACCTTGTGTGGAGTCGGCCAGACCTGAGGTTTCCTCTCCAGTGCTGACATGGATCTTGGGGTATTCTGGAGTCTCCCCAGGGGAGTCAGTCCTCGTCTCGAGTGGGGCATGCAAGTGCACTTTCCTCCCGAGCTGTAGCAGCAGTGTAACGCTACCCTTCCCGTGGAAAAAGGGATCTGTGGCATTCCCTCGAGGCTTTCCCATGAGGCTTTCCAAAGCGGCTTTCCCCGAGGCTTTCCCACAGGGCTGTCCCACATGCCACAGTGATGTGAGTCGATCCTCGGCTTGAAAGTCGAGGCAGTGCAGGGAAAACAGGTTTCCCTGGAATGGACTGAGACATCCAGGGGACTCTGGGAATGGTGGCACGACCCTGGAGTTCCTCTCGCCTTTCCTGTGGAGCGCGCCTCCTCTTGAGATGTGACGGGAACACCAGGAATTCTATCCCGACCACGCAGGGAAAGGATCCCTCCTCTCGAGCTAGGAGGCGGAAACGGGCTCCTCTGGATGTGGGCGGGACTCTCGTGCTTCCTCTCGAGTGGAGACGGGTATGTCGGGGGAACTTCTTGAGTTGCAGTAAGGGTGTGAAGGACCCTTTAGAAGTTCCAGAGGTAAGGTGTGATTAGCCTTGAGAAACCTCAGCGGTAATGGACTCAGCTCGCCTGGAGGGGAGAACCTCCTGGATTTTCTCCGAGCTGCGGCAGGTGCTCTCGACTTACGACGGGGGACCTCAGGGACCCGCTGTGGTGGCCTCAGGAAAGGCCAGTCCCCATGCGAGTTCCTCTGAGGCCTCTCGGGATTCCTCTCACGTCGATGCAGGGGCCTAAGGTCTTGTGTGGAGTGGGTGCTGGAACCTGAGGATTCCTCTCCAGTGCTGACATGGATCTTGGGGTACTTCTGGAGTCTCCCCAGTGGAGTCAGCCCTCGTCTCGAGTTGGGGCATGCACTTGCCCTTTCCTCCCAAGCTGTAGCAGCAGTGTCGCGCTTCCATTCGCGAGGATCAAGGGATCTGTGGCTTTCCCTCGAGGCTTTCCCACGAGGCTTTCCCACGAGGCTTTCCCACAGGGCTGTCCTACGTGCCACCGTGGTGTGAGTCGATCCTCGTCTTGAAAGTCAAGGCAGTGCAGGGAAAACTGGTTTCCCTGGAATGGACGCAGACATTTGGGGGACTCTGGGAATGGTAGCACGACCCTGGAGTTCCTCTCGCCTTTCCTGTGGAGATCGCCTGCTCTTGAGATGCGACGAGAACACCTGGAAATCTTTCCCGACCACGCAGGGAAAGGATCCCTCCTCTCGAGCTAGGAGACGGAAACGGGGCTCCTCTGGATGTGGGGGGGACTCTCGTGCTTCCTCTCGAGTGGAGACGGGTATGTCGGGGAACTTCTTGAGGTGCAGCAAGGGTGTGAAGGACCCTTTGGAAGTTCCAGAGGTTAGGTGTGATTAGCCTCGAAACGCCTCAGCGGAAATGGGCCTCATCTCGCCTGCAGGGGAGACCTCCTGGATGTTCTCGAGTTGCGGCAGGTGCTCTCGACTTACGACGGGGACCTCAGGGACCCGCTCTGGTGGCCTCAGGAAAGGCCAGTCCCCATGCCAGTTGCTCGGGGGCCTCTCGGGATTCCTCTCCCGTCGATGCCGGGGCCTAAGACCTTGTGTGGAGTCAGTGCCGGAACCTGAGGATTCCTCACCAGTGCTGACATGGATCTTGGGGTACTTCTGGAGTCTCCCCAGGGGAGTCAGTCCTCGTATCGAGTGGGGGCATGCACGTGCGCTTTCCTCTCGAGCTGTAGCAGCAGTGTCGCGCTTCCATTCGCGTGGATCAGGGGATCTGTGGCTTTCCCTCGAGGCTTTCCCACGAGGCTTTCCCACAGGGCTGCCCCACGTGCCACTGTGGTGTGAGTCGATCCTCGGCTTGAAAGTCGAGGCAGTGCAGGGAAAACAGGTTCCCTGGAATGGACTGAGATATCTGGGGGACTCTGGCAATGGTGGCACGAACCTGGAGTTCCTCTCACTTTTCCTCTGGAGAGCGCCCCCTCTTGAGATGCGACGGGAACGCCGCGAATTCTTTCCCCACCACGCAGGGAAAGGATCAAACCTCTCGAGCTAGGAGGCGGAAACGTGGCTCCTCTTGATGTGGGCGGGACTTTCCTGCTTCCTCTCGAGTGGAGACGGGTATGTCGGGGAACTTCTTGAGGTGCAGCTAGGGTGTGAAGGACCCTTTGGAAGTTCCAGAGGTAAGGTGTGATTAGCCTCGAGATACCTCAGCGGAAATGGGCTTCATGTCGCCTGGAGGGGAGAACCTCCTGGATTTTCTCGAGTTGCGGCAGGTGCTCTCGACTTACGACTGGGACCTCAGGGACCCCCTCTGGTGGCCTCAGGAAAGGCCAGTCCCCATGCGAGTTGCTCGGGGGCCTCTCGGGATTCCTCTCCCGTCGGTGCCGGGGCCTAAGACCTTGTGTGGAGTCAGTGCCGGAACCTGAGGATTCCTCTCCAGTGCCGACATGGATCTTCGGGGACTTCTGGAGTCTCCCCAGGGGCGTAAGTCCTCGTCTCGAGTGGGGGAATGCACGTGCGCTTTCCTCCCGAGCTGTAGCTGCAGTGTCACGCTTCCCTTTGCGTGGATCAAGGGATCTGTGGCTTTCCCTCTAGACTTTCCCATGAGGCGTTCCCACGAGGCTTTCCCACAGGGCTTTCCCACGTGCCACGGTGGTGTGAGTCGATCCTCGGCTTTAAAGTCGAGGCAGTGAAGGGAAAACAGTTTTCCCTGGAATGGACTGAGACATCTGGGGGACTCAGGGAATGGTGGCACGACCCTCGAGTTCCTCTCGCCTTTCCTGTGGAGAGCGCCTCCTCTTGAGATGCCAAGGGAACGCCGGAAATTCTTTCCCCACCACGCAGGGAAAGGATCCCTCCTCTCGAGCTAGCAGGCGGAAACGGGACCACTCTGGATATGGGCGGGACTCTCGGATTCCTCTTGAGTGGAGACGGGTATGTCAGGGAACTTCTTGAGTTGCAGCAAGGGTGTGAAGGACCCTTTGGAAGTTCCAGAGTTTAAGTGTGATTACCCTCTTGTTGCCACAGCGGAAATGGGCCTCATGTCGGCTGGAGGGGAGAACATCCTGGATTTTCTCGAGTTGCGGCAGGTGCTCTCGACTTACGATGGGGTCCTCAGGGACCCGCTCTGTGGCCTCAGGAAAGGCCAGTCCCCATGCGAGTTGCACGGGGGCCTCTCGGGATTCCTCTCCTGTCGATGCCGGGCCTAAGATCTTGTGTGGAGTCGGTGCCGGAACCTGAATATTCCTCTCCAGTGCTGACATGGATCTTGGGGTACTTCTGGAGTCTCCCCAGGGCAGTCAGTCCTCTACTCAAGTGGGGGCATGCACGTGCGCTTTCCTCCCGAGCTGTAACAGCAGAGTCACGCTTCCCTTCGCGTGGAACAACGGATCTGTGGCTTTCCCTCGAGGCTTTCCAAAGAGGCTATCACTCGAGGCTTTCCCACAGGGGTGTCCCACGTGCCACCGTGGTGTGAGTCGATCCTCGGCTTGAAAGTCGAGGCAGTGCAGGGAAAACAGGTTTCCCTGGAATGGACTGAGACATCCAGGGGACTCTGGGAATGGTGGACACGACCCTGGAGTTCCTCTCACGTTTCCGGTGGAGAGCGCCTCCTCTTGAGATGCTACTGGAACGCCGGGAATTCTTTCCCGACCACGCAGGGAAAGGATCCTCCTCTCGGGCTAGGAGCTGGAATCGGGGATCCTCTGGATGTTGGCGGGACTCTCGTGCTTCCTCTCGAGTGCAGACGGGTATGTCGGGGAACTTCTAGAGTTGCAGCAAGGGTGTGAAGGACCCTTTGGAAGTTCCAGAGGTACGGTGTGATTAGCCTCGAGATACCTGAGGGGAAATAGGTCTCAGCTCGCCTGGAGGGGAGAACCTCCTGGATTTTCTCGAGTTGCGGCAGGTGCTCTCGACTTACGACGGGGACCTCAGGGACCCGCTCTGGTGGCCTCAGGAAAGGCCAGTCCCCATGCGAGTTGCTCTGGGGCCTCTCGGGATTCCTCTCCCGTTGATGCAGGGGCCTAAGACCTTGTGTGGAGTCGGTGCCGGAACCTGAGGATTCCTCTCCAGTGCTGACATGGATCTTGGCGGTACTTCTGGAGTCACCCCAGGGGTGTCAGTCCTCGTCTCGAGTGGGGCCATGCACGTGCGCTTTCCTCCCGAGTTTTAGCAGCAGTGTCACGCTTCCCTTCGCGTGGATCAAGGGATCTGTGGCTTTCCCTCCAGGCTTTCCCACGAGGCTTTCCCACAGGGCTGCCCCACGTGCCACTGTGGTGTGAGTCGATCCTCGGCTTGAAAGTCGAGGCAGTGCAGGGAATACAGGTTCCCTGGAATGGACTGAGACATCTGGGGGACTCTGGGAATGCTGGCATGACCCCGGAGTTCCTCTCGCCTTTCCTGTGGAGAGCGCCTCCTCTTGAGTTGCGACAGGAACTCCGGGAATTCTTTCTCGAGCACGCAGGGAAAGGATCCCTCCTCTCGAGCTAGGAGGTGGAAACGGGGCTCCTCTGGATGTGGTCGGGACTCTCGTGCTTCCTCTCGAGTGGAGACGGGTATGTCAGGGAACTTCTTGAGTTGCAGTAAAGGTGTGAAGGATCATTTGGAATTTCCATAGGTCAGGTGTGATTAGCCTCAGGACGCCTCAGCGGAAATGGGCCTCATCTCGCCTGGAGGGTAGAACCTCCTGGATTTTCTCGAGTTGTGTCAGGTGCACTGGACTTACGACGGGGACCTCAGGGACGCGCCCTGGTGGCATCGGTAAAGGAAATTTCCTTGCGAGTTACTCGGGGGCCTCTCGGGATTCCTCTACCGTCGATGCCGGGGCCTAAGACCTTGTGTGGAGTCGGTGCCAGGACCTGAGGATTCCTCTCCAGTGCTGACATGGATCTTTGGGTACTTCTGGAATCTCCCCAGGGAAGTCAATCCTCGTCTAGAGTTGGGGCATGCACGTGCCCTTTCCTCCCGAGCTGTAGCAGCAATGTCACGCTTCCCTTCGCATGGAACAAGGGATCTGGGGCATTCCCTCGAGGCTTTCCCAAAACGCTTTCCCCCTGAGGCTTTCCCACAGGGCTGTCCCACGTGCCACCGTGTTGTGAGTCGATCCTCGGCTTGAAAGTCGAGGCAGTGCAGGGAAAACTGGTTTCCCTGGAATGGACTGAGGCATCTGGGGGACTCTGGGAATGGTGGCACGACCCTGGAGTTCGTCTCGCCTTTCCTGTGGAGATCGCCTGCTCTTGAGATTGCGACGGGAACGCCGGGAATTCTTTCCCGACCACGCATGGAAAGGATCCCTCCTCTCGAGATAGGAGGCGGAAACGGGGCTCCTCTGGATGTAGGCGGGACTCACGTGCTTCGTCTCGAGTGGAGACGGGTATGTCGGGGAACTTCTTGATTTGCAGCAAGGGTGTGAAGGACCCGTTGGAAGTTCCAGAGGTTAGGTGTGATTAGCCTCGAGACGCCTCTGCGGAAATGGGCCTCATCTCACCTGGAGGGGAGAACCTCTTGGATTTTCTCGAGTTGCGGCAGGTGCTCTCGACTTACGACGGGGACCTCAGGGACCCGCTTTGGTGGCCTCAGGAAAGGCCATTCCCCATGCGAGTTGCTCGGGGGCCTCTCGGGATTCCTCTCCCATCGATGCCGGGGCCTAAGACCTTGTGTGGAGTCAGTGCCGGAACCTTAGGATTCCTCTCCAGTGCTGACATGGATCTTGGGTGTACTTCTGGAGTCTCCCCAGGGGAGTCAGTCCTCGTCTCGAGTGGGGACATGCACGTGCACGTGCCTCTCGAGCTGTAGCATTAGTGTCGCGCTTCCATTCGCGTGGATCAAGGGATCTGTGGCTTTCCCTCGAGGCTTTCCCACGAGGCTTTCCCACGAGGCTTTCCCCCGAGGCTTTCCCACGAGGCTTTCCCACAGGGCTGCCCCACGTGCCACTGTGGTGTGAGTCGATCCTCGGCTTGAAAGTCGAGGCAGTGCAGGGAAAACAGGTTCCCTGGAATGGACTGAGATATCTGGGGGACTCTGGCAATGGTGGCACGAACCTGGAGTTCCTCTCACTTTTCCTCTGGAGAGCGCCTCCTCTTGAGATGCGACGGGAACGCCGCGAATTCTTTCCCCACCACGCAGGGAAAGGATCAAACCTCTCGAGCTAGGAGGCGGAAACGTGGCTCCTCTTGATGTGGGCGGGACTCTCGTGCTTCCTCTCGAGTGGAGACGGGTATGTCGGGGAACTTCTTGAGTTGCAGTAAGGGTGTGAAGGACCCTTTAGAAGTTCCAGAGGTAAGGTGTGATTAGCCTTGAGAAACCTCAGCGGTAATGGGACTCAGCTCGCCTGGAGGGGAGAACCTCCTGGATTTTCTCGAGCTGCGGCAGGTGCTCTCGACTTACGACGGGGACCTCAGGGACCCGCTGTGGTGGCCTCAGGAAAGGCCAGTCCCCATGCGAGTTCCTCTGAGGCCTCTCGGGATTCCTCTCACGTCGATGCAGGGGCCTAAGGTCTTGTGTGGAGTGGGTGCTGGAACCTGAGGATTCCTCTCCAGTGCTGACATGGATTTTGGGGTACTTCTGGAGTCTCCCCAGTGGAGTCAGCCCTCGTCTCGAGTTGGGGCATGCACTTGCCCTTTCCTCCCAAGCTGTAGCAGCAGTGTCGCGCTTCCATTCGCGAGGATCAAGGGATCTGTGGCTTTCCCTCGAGGCTTTCCCACGAGGCTTTCCCACGAGGCTTTCCCACAGGGCTGTCCTACGTGCCACCGTGGTGTGAGTCGATCCTCGTCTTGAAAGTCAAGGCAGTGCAGGGAAAACTGGTTTCCCTGGAATGGACGCAGACATTTGGGGGACTCTGGGAATGGTAGCACGACCCTGGAGTTCCTCTCGCCTTTCCTGTGGAGATCGCCTGCTCTTGAGATGCGACGAGAACACCTGGAATTCTTTCCCGACCACGCAGGGAAAGGATCCCTCCTCTCGAGCTAGGAGACGGAAACGGGGCTCCTCTGGATGTGGGGGGGACTCTCGTGCTTCCTCTCGAGTGGAGACGGGTAATGTCGGGGAACTTCTTGAGGTGCAGCAAGGGTGTGAAGGACCCTTTGGAAGTTCCAGAGGTTAGGTGTGATTAGCCTCGAAACGCCTCAGCGGAAATGGGCCTCATCTCGCCTGCAGGGGAGACCTCCTGGATGTTCTCGAGTTGCGGCAGGTGCTCTCGACTTACGACGGGGACCTCAGGGACCCGCTCTGGTGGCCTCAGGAAAGGCCAGTCCCCATGCCAGTTGCTCGGGGGCCTCTCGGGATTCCTCTCCCGTCGATGCCGGGGCCTAAGACCTTGTGTGGAGTCAGTGCCGGAACCTGAGGATTCCTCACCAGTGCTGACATGGATCTTGGGGTACTTCTGGAGTCTCCCCAGGGGAGTCAGTCCTCGTATCGAGTGGGGGCATGCACGTGCGCTTTCCTCTCGAGCTGTAGCAGCAGTGTCGCGCTTCCATTCGCGTGGATCAGGGGATCTGTGGCTTTCCCTCGAGGCTTTCCCACGAGGCTTTCCCACGAGGCTTTCCCCGAGGCTTTCCCACGAGGCTTTCCCACAGGGCTGCCCCACGTGCCACTGTGGTGTGAGTCGATCCTCGGCTTGAAAGTCGAGGCAGTGCAGGGAAAACAGGTTCCCTGGAATGGACTGAGATATCTGGGGGACTCTGGCAATGGTGGCACGAACCTGGAGTTCCTCTCACTTTTCCTCTGGAGAGCGCCCCCTCTTGAGATGCGACGGGAACGCCGCGAATTCTTTCCCCACCACGCAGGGAAAGGATCAAACCTCTCGAGCTAGGAGGCGGAAACGTGGCTCCTCTTGATGTGGGCGGGACTTTCCTGCTTCCTCTCGAGTGGAGACGGGTATGTCGGGGAACTTCTTGAGGTGCAGCTAGGGTGTGAAGGACCCTTTGGAAGTTCCAGAGGTAAGGTGTGATTAGCCTCGAGATACCTCAGCGGAAATGGGCCTCATGTCGCCTGGAGGGGAGAACCTCCTGGATTTTCTCGAGTTGCGGCAGGTGCTCTCGACTTACGACTGGGACCTCAGGGACCCCCTCTGGTGGCCTCAGGAAAGGCCAGTCCCCATGCGAGTTGCTCGGGGGCCTCTCGGGATTCCTCTCCCGTCGGTGCCGGGGCCTAAGACCTTGTGTGGAGTCAGTGCCGGAACCTGAGGATTCCTCTCCAGTGCCGACATGGATCTTCGGGGACTTCTGGAGTCTCCCCAGGGGCGTAAGTCCTCGTCTCGAGTGGGGGAATGCACGTGCGCTTTCCTCCCGAGCTGTAGCTGCAGTGTCACGCTTCCCTTTGCGTGGATCAAGGGATCTGTGGCTTTCCCTCTAGACTTTCCCATGAGGCGTTCCCACGAGGCTTTCCCACAGGGCTTTCCCACGTGCCACGGTGGTGTGAGTCGATCCTCGGCTTTAAAGTCGAGGCAGTGAAGGGAAAACAGTTTTCCCTGGAATGGACTGAGACATCTGGGGGACTCAGGGAATGGTGGCACGACCCTCGAGTTCCTCTCGCCTTTCCTGTGGAGAGCGCCTCCTCTTGAGATGCCAAGGGAACGCCGGAAATTCTTTCCCCACCACGCAGGGAAAGGATCCCTCCTCTCGAGCTAGCAGGCGGAAACGGGACCACTCTGGATATGGGCGGGACTCTCGGATTCCTCTTGAGTGGAGACGGGTATGTCGGGGAACTTCTTGAGTTGCAGCAAGGGTGTGAAGGACCCTTTGGAAGTTCCAGATGTTAGATGTGATTAGCCTCGAGACGCCTCAGCGGAAATGGGCCTCATCTCGCCTGGAGGGGAGAACCTCCTGGATGTTCTCGAGTTGCGGCAGGTGCTCTGGTCTTAAGACGGGGACCTCAGGGACCCGATCTGGTGGCCTCAGGAAAGGCCAGTCCCCATGCAAGTTGCTCGGGGGCCTCTCGAGATTCCTCTCCCGTCGATGCCGGGGCCTAAGACCCTGTGTGGAGTCGGTGCCGGAACCTGAGGTTTCCTCTCCAGTGCTGACATGGATCTTGGGGTACTTCTGGAGTCTCCCCAGGGGAGTTAGTCGTCGTCTTGTGTGGTGGCATGAACGTGCACTTTCCTCCCGAGCTGTAGCAGCAGTGCAACGCTTCCCTTCGCGTGGATCAAGGGATCTGTGGCTTTCCCTCGAGGCTTTCCCACGAGGCTTTCCCACAGGGCTGTTCCACGTGCCATCGTGGTGTGAGTCGATCCTCGGCTAGAAATTCGAGGCAGTGCAGGGAAAACAGGTTTCCCTGAAATGGACTGCGACATCTGGGGGACTCTGGGAATGGTGGCACGACCCTGGAGTTCCTCTCGCCTTTCCTGTGGAGAGCGCCTCCTCTTGAGATGCGACAGGAACGCCGGGAATTCTTTCCCGAACACGCAGGGAAAGTATCCCTCCTCTCGAGATAGGAGGCGGAAACGGGGCTCCTATGGATGTGGGCGGATCTCTGGTGCTTCCTCTCGAGTGGAGACGGGTATGTCGGGGAACTTCTTGAGTTGCAGCAAGGGTGTGAAGGGTCCTTTGGAAGTTCCAAAGGTTAGGTGTGATTAGCCTCGAGACGCCTCAGCGGAAATGGGCCTCATCTCGCCTGGAGGGGAGAACCTCCTGGATGTACTCAAGTTGCGGCAGGTGCTCTCGACTTACGACGGGGACTTCAGGGACCCACTCTGGTGGCCTCAGGAAAGGCCAGTCCCCATGCGAGTTGCTCGGGGTCCTCTCGGGATTCTTCTCCCGTCGATGCCGGGGCCTAAAACCTTGTGTGGAGACGGTGATGGAACCTGCGGATTCCTCTCCAGTGCTGACATGGATCTTGGGGTATTTCTGGAGTCTCCCCAGGGGAGTCAGTCCTCGTCTCGAGTGGGGGCATGCACGTGCGCTTTCCTCCCGAGCTGTAGCAGCAGTGTCACGCTTCCCTTCGCCTGGATCAAGGGATCTGTGCCTTTCCCTTGAGGCTCTCACACGAGGCTTTCCCAGGAGGCTTTCCCACAGGGCTGTCCCACGTGCCACCGTGGTGTGAGTCGATCCTCGGCTTGAAAGTCGCGGCAATCGAGGGAAAACAGATTTCCCTGGAATGGACTTAGACATCTGCGGGACTCTGGGAATGGTGGCAAGGCCCGGGAGTTCCTCTCGCCTTCCAGTGGAGAGTGCCTCCTCTTGAGATGCGACGAGAACGCCGGGAATACTTTCCCGACCACGCAGGGAAAGGATCCCTCCTCTCTAGCTTGGAGGCGGAAACGGGGCTCCTCTGGATGTGGGCAGGACTCTCTTGCTCGCTCTCGAGTAGAGACGGGAATATTGGGGGACTTCTTGAGTTGCAGCAAGGGTGTGAAGGACCCTTTGGAAGTTCCAGAGGTTAGGTGTGATTAGCCTCCAGACGCCTCAGCAGAAATGGGCCTCATCTCGCCTGAAGGGGAGAACATCCTGGATTTTCTCGAGTTGCGGCAGGTGCTCTCGACTTACGACGGGACCTCAGGGACCCGCTCTGTTGGCCTCAGGAAAGGACAATCCCCAAGCGAGTTGCTCGGGGGCCTCTCGGGATTCCTCTCCCGTCAATGCCGGGGCCTAAGATCTTGTGTGGAGTCGGTGTCGGAACCTGAGGATTCCTCTCCAATGCTGACATGGATCTTGGGGTACTTCTGGAGTCTCCCCAGGGGAGTCAGTCCTCGTCTCGAGGGGGGATGCACGTGCGCTTTCCTCCCGAACTGTAGCAGCAGTGTCGCGCTTCCCTTCGCGTGGATCAAGTGATCTGTGGCTTTCCCTTGAGGCTTTCCCATGAGGCTTTCCCACGAGGCTTTCCCACAGGGCTGTCCCACATGCCACCGTGGTGTGAGTCGATCCTCGCCTTGAAAGTCGAGGCAGTGCAGGGAATACAGGTTTCCCTGGAATGGACTGAGACATGTGGGGGACTCTGGGAATGGTGGCACGACCCTGGAGTTCCTCTCGCCTTTCCTGTGGAGAGCGCCTCCTCTTGAGATGGGACGGGAACGCCGGGAATCTTTCCCCACCAGGCAGGGAAAGGATTCCTCCTCTCGAACTAGGAGGCGGAAACAGGGCTCCTCTGGATGTTGGCGGAACTCTCGTGCTTCCTCTCGAGTGGAGACGGTTATGTCGGGGAACTTCTTGAGTTGCAGCAAGGGTGTGAAGGACCCTTTGGAAGTCCAGATGATAGATGTGATTAGCCTCGAGACGCGCCGCAGTGGAAATTCCTCTCCAGTGCTGACATGGATCTTGGGGTACTTCTGGAGTCTCCCCAGTGGAGTCAGCCCTCGTCTCGAGTTGGGGCATGCACTTGCCCTTTCCTCCCAAGCTGTAGCAGCAGTGTCGCGCTTCCATTCGCGAGGATCAAGGGATCTGTGGCTTTCCTCGAGGCTTTCCCACGAGGCTTTCCCACGAGGCTTTCCCACAGGGCTGTCCTACGTGCCACCGTGTGTGTGAGTCGATCCTCGTCTTGAAAGTCAAGGCAGTGCAGGGAAAACTGGTTTCCCTGGAATGGACGCAGACATTTGGGGGACTCTGGGGAATGGTAGCACGACCCTGGAGTTCCTCTCGCCTTTCCTGTGGAGATCGCCTGCTCTTGAGATGCGACGAGAACACCTGGAAATCTTTCCCGACCACGCAGGGAAAGGATCCCTCCTCTCGAGCTAGGAGACGGAAACGGGGCTCCTCTGGATGTGGGGGGACTCTCGTGCTTCCTCTCGAGTGGAGACGGGTATGTCGGGGAACTTCTTGAGGTGCAGCAAGGGTGTGAAGGACCCTTTGGAAGTTCCAGAGGTTAGGTGTGATTAGCCTCGAAACGCTCAGCGGAAATGGGCCTCATCTCGCCTGCAGGGGAGACCTCCTGGATGTTCTCGAGTTGCGGCAGGTGCTCTCGACTTACGACGGGGACCTCAGGGACCCGCTCTGGTGGGCCTCAGGAAAGGCCAGTCCCCATGCCAGTTGCTCGGGGCCTCTCGGGATTCCTCTCCGTCGATGCCGGGGCCTAAGACCTTGTGTGAGTCAGTGCGGAACCTGAGTATTCCTCACCAGTGCTGACATGGATCTTGGGGGGTACTTCTGGAGTCTCCCCAGGGGAGTCAGTCCTCGTATCGAGTGGGGGCATGCACGTGCGCTTTCCTCTCGAGCTGTAGCAGCAGTGTCGCGCTTCCATTCCCGTGGATCAGGGATCTGTGGCTTTCCCTCGAGGCTTTCCCACGAGGCTTTCCCACAGGGCTGCCCCACGTGCCACTGTGGTGTGAGTCGATCCTCGGCTTGAAAGTCGAGGCAGTGCAGGGGAAAACAGGTTCCCTGGAATGGACTGAGATATCTGGGGGACTCTGGCAATGGTGGCACGAACCTGGAGTTCCTCTCACTTTTCCTCTGGAGAGTGCCCCCTCTTGAGATGCGACGGCGAACGCCGCGAATTCTTTCCCCACCACGCAGGAAAGGATCAAACCTCTCGAGCTAGGAGGCGGAAAACGTGGCTCCTCTTGATGTGGGCGGGACTTTCCTGCTTCCTCTCGAGTGGAGACGGGTATGTCGGGGAACTTCTTGAGGTGCAGCTAGGGTGTGAAGGACCCTTTGGAAGTTCCAGAGGTAAGGTGTGATTAGCCTCGAGATACCTCAGCGGAAATGGGCCTCATGTCGCCTGGAGGGAGAACCTCCTGGATTTTCTCGAGTTGCGGCAGGTGCTCTCGACTTACGACTGGGACCTCAGGACCCCCTCTGGTGGCCTCAGGAAAGGCCAGTCCCCATGCCGATTGCTCGGGGGCCTCTCGGATTCCTCTCCCGTCGGTGCCGGGCCTAAGACCTTGTGTGGAGTCAGTGCCGGCAACCTGAGGATTCCTCTCCAGTGCCGACATGGATCTTCGGGGACTTCTGGAGTCTCCCAGGGGCGTAAGTCCTCGTCTCGAGTGGGGAATGCACGTGCGCTTTCCTCCCGAGCTGTAGCTGCAGTGTCACGCTTCCCTTGCGTGGATCAAGAGAGAGAAGAGATTGGGTTACATTGTGTGGGGGAGGAAAGAGCACGTGCATGCCGGCGCCGTTTGTTGTCTGTGTTGTCGTATTTTTCATTGGATGGATTTGTGGCTTGTGGGCGTTGGTTATTGAGTAGAAAGGAGGATGACTGCCGGCTCGGGGAGACTCCAGAAGACGTGGGCTCGAAGAGGGGACATGGTCAGCCATGTGAGGGAATATTCAGGTTCGGGGCACCGGACTCCACAGCAAGAATGCTTTGAGGGCGCCGGGCATCGACATGGGAAGAGGAAAGTCCGCGCCGTAGGGAGGCCGCGCGGCGTAGCAAACAAGCGCATGGGGAAGCTGCCTTGTCCTGAAGGTCCACAGAGGCGGGGTGACGTCTGAGGACCGCATCGTAAGTCGAGAGCACCGTGCGCGGGCAACGCGAGAAAATGCGCAGGATTTTCTCGCGTGCGAGCCTCCAGTCCGACATGAGGGCGGCATTTCAACTCTGTGGAACAGAAAGAGGGTAGATCACATCTAAACTCTGGAACTTCCAAAGGGTCTTCACACCCTTAGCTGGCAACTCAACGAAGTTCCCTGAAGTACCGCTGGGCCACTAAGAGAGGAATCCGAGAGTGGCACGCCCCATGATGCCAGGAGTTTCGGTCCGATTTGTCCGCTGCTTAGCTTCGAGAGGAGGGATCGCTATTCCCTGCGTGGTGGGGAAAGAATTTCCGGCGTTTCCGGTTGGCAATCTCAAGGAGGAGGCGCGTCTCTCCAGAGGAAAGGCGAGAGGACTCGAGGTCGTGCCACAATTGGCGCCTGAGTCCCCGCAGATGTCTCAGTCCATTCGCAGGGAAACTGTTTTCCCTGCACTGCCTCGACTTTCAAAGCCGAGATCGACTCACACCACGTGGCAGCGTGGGAAAGCCTGTGGGAAAGCTTCGTGGGATAGCCTCATGGGAATAGTCTAGAGGAAAGGGGATTCCGC
>NW_017215176.1:0-14122 GCF_001704415.2 Capra hircus
TATGGCTTGTCTCAATCAGAGAGAAAGCTTCTGAAAGGCAGACACCATGTTTTAAGACTATTTTTTGTAGATCACTATGTCATTCAATAGTGTTATTTGCCCACAGAAAATTGGCAATAAATATTTACTGAATGATTAAAGGGAAATACAGAAAATTCATGAACCTTTCCACACAGAGGCATAAAAGGTTAATTTCTTAGATCAATCAGGAAAGATATTCCTCGAGACTTTTCTATGATTTTGGTTTTCATGAATCTTTTTGTTAACAAAAGCGTTATTGAGATATAAAGTGAATTCAATGATTTTCAGTATTGCCATTGAGTTGTAGAATCACCACCACAATCAACTTAAAACCTTACCATCACTCTGCCTCAAAAACCCTGTGTCCATTAACACCACTTTGCAGCCTTTCCTCTTTCCTTCCCACATCTCCTCCCAGCACTAGCAAGCACTAAACTAGTCTCCGACTCTAAGGACTTGCATTTCCAGACATCTTGCAATACGTGGTTTTTGTCTGACTAACTTCTCTCGCTTAGCTTAATATTTTTAAGGTGGTTGTTGTTGTTCAGTCGCTCAGTTGTGTCCGACTCTTTGCCACCCCATGGATTGCAGCATGCCAGGCGCCCTGTACTTCACAATCTCCAGGAGTTTGCTCAAACTCATGTCCATTGAGTGGTGATGCCATCCAACCATCTCATCCTCTCTCATCCCTTCTCCTTCTGCCCTCAACTTTCCAGGAACAGGGTCTTTTCCAATTAGTCGGCTCTTCACGTGAGGTGGTCAAAGTATTGGAGCTTCAGTTTCAGCATCAGTCCTTCGATGACTATCCTACAATGAACTATATTTGGCAATGAAAAGGAATCACTCATTAACTATTTTATGAAACCAACTTACTAATGGATTGCAAGATTCTAGACATATTTATACTTAGTTTTAAAAAAGTATATGGTAATAAAATATTCGTAACACAAATTTTTTCCATTTTAAGTGTACAATTCAGTGACATTAAGAATATTTACATTGCTGTGAAACCATCACTAATATCCATCTCCAGAACTTTTTCATCATCCCAATCTGAAATGCTGTGTGAATTATGTAAAGCTCCCAGTCTTCCTCCCCTCCAGCCTCTGGCAACCACCACTGTTCTTTCTGTTTCTATGAATCTGACTCTTCTAGATAACTAAGATAAGAGGAATAAGACAGTATTTGTCCATTCGTTACTGGCTAATTTCATGTAGCATAAAGTCTTAAGTCTTCATCATTGTTTTCGCATTGTCAGAATTTCCTTCCTTTTTAAGACTGAATAATATTCCACTACATTTTGATCATCCATCCACCCGCCAAGGGATGTTTAGGCTGCTCCCATGTTTCAGCTGTTGTGAAAAATGGTGGTATGAACATGGATGTACAAATGCCTGTTAAAGTCACTGCTTTCAATTCTTTTAGATATATAAAATAGAATGTGTGGATCATATGACAACCCTGTTTAACTTTTCAAGGCAACTGCCAGACTTTTCACAGTAGCCAGTTTTCCACAGGAGCTTCGTCATTTTATATTCCTACCAGCCGTGACCCAGCATTCCAACTTCTCTAGATCCTCGTCCAAAACTTGTTCTTTTCCTTTCTTTTTAAAATAATAGTCATCCTGCATGAGTGGGAAGAGGTACCTCATTGTGGTTCTGATGTTGCATTTCCCTAATGATTATGCCATATTTTCCCTAAGCTATATTATCCAAGAAACTACCTTATGACATTTTTAAAAAAATTGTTTACAAAACAAATAATCCCCACACAAGCATTAAACTTACTTATTTGAAGTCATGTATATCCCTTACAGTGGAAAGTAAATTGCATAAATATGGAAGTTCCTGGGCATAGACACTTGTCATAGGTTAATCTTCTCCAGGAAGTGAACTCTGAGGTAGTTCAGAGTGCAGGCTGTTAAGGAAGGAGTGCCCTTGGGATGAACACCTGTGGGAGATGGGGAAACATAATTGAACTGCGGATCCCAAAATTTTTAAGAGTTTAAAGTTGTCCTGAGATCAAAAAATTTGAGAGCCACAGGCCTAGAACGCTATTAGGGGAGGTAACACCCTCTCAGAGTCATTTCAAAATCAAATTCTTACCTGACTACTACAGCTGGAAGACCCAGGACTTTTCTGGTGGTTCAGTGGTTAAGATTCCCATGCTCCCAATACAGGGGCTCTGGGTTCAGTCCTGGGTCAGGGAACTAGATCCTTCATGCTGCAACGAAAATTAAAAAAAAAAAAACAAACAACTGCATGCCACAATGAAGGTCAAAGATCCCAAGTGTGCAACTAAAACTTGATGCACCTAAAAATATAAAAAAATTCTAATACCCACTCTCCCATTTCCTCCCTCTCTCTCCTCTATTCCTTTTCCTACTTTTCGCTAAAACTGTCTCACGACTCTAGATGGGTTTCACTCTGCACCAGGCCTCCGGCATATATTTTGGGGTTTTATTGTGTTTGGCTGCACTGGTCTTCATTATAACATGCAGGTTTAGTTGCCTTGGGGCACATAGGATCTTGGTTCCCCGACCAGGGATGGAAACCATGTTCTCTGCACTGGACAGAAGATTCATAACCACTGGACCACCAGGGAAGCCCCTCCAGCATATGTTTATCTCACCTTCTTCTCCACATCTGTTCTGTGGATTTCAAGAAATTAAAACTGCTCCTATTTTCCACACTGGCAGAAAACATTCACTTTGGTGAAGACAGCTATGATACATTATATATAGTTTGTATTTTTAGAACATGTGAATCCCAGAGAGGCCTTTTGTTACTGTACATGCTAAAAGGGAGGTATAGCATCTCATTCACATTGTAAGCTGATATTGCAATTTTGGAACACATTTCAAAAAATACTGAGAGCATCTATTTACTGCTTACTGTGAAGAATAAAAATATATACAAAATTGCTATCAAAAGATTATGGGATGATTTGAGAGAATAGTACTGAAACATGTACATTACCATATGTAAAATAGATGGCCAGTGCAAGTTCCATGCATGAAGCAGGGCACCCAAAGCCAGGGCTCTGGGACAACCCAGAGGGAGAGGGTGGGGAGGGAGGTGGTAAGGGGCTTCTGATTCATGTTGATGTGTGGGCAAAACCCATCACACTGTTGTAATTATCCTCCAATTAAAATCAATTAATTAATTTAAAAAGAGATTAGACTCTCATATTTGTGTGAAGCCCATTCAAAATACAGATGCTCAACACCTCAGCTTATTTCAATCCAAGCACAGAAACCACCAGAGAACAGAAAAAGACCCAAAACTCCACCAAGTTCCAGTGTTCCTCTAGTGATATAATCTCTTTCAAAAGAATGTCATGCTACACAAGACAGAGAAAAAGCGAAGATATGAAGTAAGTGGGGTGAGGAATGGTCATGGCAATCAAATACCAGGTAAGAAGCTTTTCTTTTTGGTCTGGGGACATTTTGCTTTTTGGAAACATAATGTGTTACTTTCTCCAGGCATCACACATGTGCACAGGCACACACACAAAGTACCTGCTTGCTAAATTTAGCTGCAGTTCTGTCACAACAATGATAACAAAGTTTTCTTCTGACCACAATGTGTTTGAGTACAAATGGTTCCTCTTTCCAGGCTCTGCTTAGTACATACACAAATTCCTAGTATGGTGACACCCACACTCTCACAGCGGGACAACTTCTTGAGAGCAGACAGCCAGGATCCCGCTATCCTCTCTAGGAAGAGACACAAGGAATTAAACTGTTTCCTAGCTGGTGGGTTCTGCGGCCTTATACCCATTTCACAGAAACTAATCATCACAGCTGATTCCATTTCACTGTGGCCAGCCTAGAATGACACGCAAATGCAGCCCCGTGTTGGGGGGACCTCCATCACCTTGTGGAATGGGATTCAGTCAAGGTGCCACTGTCTTCTCCCGCACCTACTGTGCCACAGAGCCGCAGCACATAGACTCCTCCCCGAAGGGCTTCACCACCGAGCTGCCTTGGGGATGGAGGGCTGGGAAACAGGAAATAAAATGGCCGTAAAGGAGAAACGAAAGAAAAGGGACTGACAACAAATGGGATATTGTCAGCAGAAAGGAGAACAACAGAAGCGGAACCGCAAGATACAAGGGAACACTAAAGATGAAAGAGTACTCGGACTTCTAATAATAGTTCCCATTTAGGAGGGCTTACCCTGTGTTAGGCACTGGATAGGCATTTCATGCCACTTTGTTCATCGTATTCAATACTGACAACAAACCCTGTGGTATGCATATTTTACAGAAAATAAAACATGCTCTTGCAATGAAGAGCCCCCAGCCACACACACAACATTTAAAGAAATCGAAAGAGGAGGTGATAAAAAGAAACAGAAAAAATGGGACAAACAAAAAGCACAAAACCAGATGGTAGAAATAAGTTGAAACATACTAGAGCTAACGTCTACAGTTAAAAGACAATGATTGCCTATAGGAGAGAAAACAAAGTGATTTGCACTCTATGCTGTTTCCAAGAGCACATCTCAAACATAGCAGAGACAGGCGCGTAAGGATGTGTGGAAAGGTACAAGGTACACACTACTAACCAAAAGAAAGCTTATGAATTACACTAATATTAGCCAAAACAGAACCTGAGGCCAATAACATTCACAGATTCCTGAAACCTACTTCTTCGTGATTAATAACTCGGTTCTCTATGTGCTCAATCCATCAGTCATATCCAGTTGTTTGTGACCCTTTGGACTGTAGCTCACCAGGCTCCTCTGTCCATGGGATTCTCCAGACAAGAATACTGGAGTGAGTTGCCATGCCCTCCTCCAGGGGATCTTCCCAACCCGGGGTCGAACCCGTGTCTGCTGCATTGGCAGGCAGATTCTTTATCGCTAAGCTATTGGGGAAGCCCTCGATGGTTCACTATGAAGCTATAACAGTTCTAGATTTCCATGCCTCTGATGAAATAGCTTCAGAAATACATCTTTGTAAAGCAAAAAGGAACACAATTGTAAGGAGAGCTTGATAGATCCAACATCAGAGTATCATAGTGCGAGATTGTAACATGTCTCAGTGACTGTGGGTTCAAAAAGAACAGAAAAAACTCAGCAAGTGCATGGATTTGACCAACACAACCCACAAACTTGATATAACGTAAACACAGAGAACACTGGGCTCCATAATTGGAGAACTGTTCCTCAAACACTCATGGAACATTTACAAATATCAGCTATGCATTGTGTCATAAAGCAAACCGAATCAAATCTGCAAGGCTTGGTACCATCCTGGGAAGTGAGGATGCAGAGGAGTTAAGTGCTGGCCTTGGCTTCTGTGACTTAGAAGTGGGGAGGCTGGTCCAGAGAGCCCAAGGCCACGGCCCAGCACCAGGAATGCAACGCACAACGTGGTCTAGCTGCAGTCATGCTGCTTTAAGTAGCAGAGAGTCAGAAAGAGCAATCCAGGTGAGGAGCTGTGGGCGATATGGTGTCATTTTATCGGGGAACTAAATCAAGATAGGTGTTGCTGGTCCCCCACCCTCCCCCAAGCCTGGTGCTTTCCACGTGAATAGTGAGACTTCCATTCCTTGCTTGCTAAAGCAAATGTCCAACAGCCTGATAAGCAAAGTGACCTCTAAGTTCAGTTCATTTCAGTCGCTCTGACTCTTTGCGACCTCATGGACTGTAGCATACCAGGCTTCCCTGTCCTTCACCAACTCCTGGAGCCTACTCAAACTCATGACCATTGAATCGGTGATGCCATATAACTATCTCTTCCTCTCTCGTCCCCTTCTCCTCCCACCTTCAATCATTCCCAGCATCAGGGTGTTTTCAAAGAGTCAGTTCTTTCGCATCAGGTGGCCAAAGCACTGGAGTTTTCAGATGCAACATCAGTCCTTACAATGAATATTCAGGACTGATTTCCTTTAGGTTGGACTGGTTGGATCTCCTTGCAGTTCAAGGGACTCTCAAGAGTCTTCTCCAACACCACAGGTCAAAGGCATCATTTGGCACCCAGCTTTCTTTATAGTCCAGTTCTCACCCCATACATGACTACTGGAAAAAACTGAAGCTTGACTAAAGTACCTTTGTTGGTAAGCAATGTCACTGCTTTTTAATATGCTGTCTAGCCCTAGACTAAAAATGAGGCACAGCTGCTGCTGCTGCTAAGTCGCTTCCGTCGTGTCCGACTCTGTGCGACCCCATAGATAGCAGCCCACCAGGCTCCCCTGTCCCTGGGATTCTCCAGGCAAGAGTACTGGAGTGGGTTGCCACTGCCGTCTCTGATCAATGAGGCACAGAATCCCTGAGAAAAGGAGAGAAAAGCTGAGAGAATAGCTGAGAAAAGAAGAGAAGCTAAAGGCAAAGGAGAAAAGGAAAGATTTACCCATTTGAATGCAGACTTCCAAAGAATAGCAAGGGGTCTGATCCCTGGGTCAGGAAGATCCCCTGGAGAAGAAAATGGCAACCCACTCCAGTATTCTTGCCTGGAAAATTCCATAGACAGAGGAGCCTGGCTGCTGGCTACAGTCCAAGAGGTCACAGACTTGAATACAAATAAGCACCTAGCAACAATGACAAAATAATCCCCTCCCAATGGTTCCATGACCTTATCCCAGACAGCATCTGGTCCCATCACTTCATGGGAAATAGATGGGGAAACAGTGTCAGACTTTATTTTTTTGGGCTCCAAAACCACTGCAGATTGTGACTGCAGCTATGAAATTAAAAAACGCTTACTCCTTGGAAGAAAAGTTATGACCAATCTAGATAGCATATGCAAAAGCAGAGACATTACTTTGCCGACTAAGGTCCATCTAGTCAAGGCTATGGTTTCTTCCAGTAGTCATGTATGGATGTGAGAGTTGGACTGTGAAGAAGGCTGAGCGCCGAAGAATTGATGCTTTTGAACTGTGGTGTTGGAGAAGACTCTTGAGAGTCCCTTGAACTGCAAGGAGATCCAACCAGTCCATTCTGAAGATCAACACTCGGAATTCTTTGGAAGGAATGATGCTAAAGCTGAAGCTCCAGTACTTTGGCCACCTCATGCAAAGAGTTGACTCATTGGAAAAGACTGTGATGCTGGGAGGGATTGGGGGCAGGAGGAGAAGGTGACGACCGATGATGAGATGGCTGGATGGCATCATGGACTCGATGGACGTGAGTCTGAGTGACTCCGGGAGATGGTGGTGGACAGGGAGGCCTGGTGTGCTGCGATTCATGGGGTCGCAAAGAGTCGGACACGACTGAGCGACTGAACTGAACTGAATGGTGTCCATGACCTTATCCCAGACAACTGTGCTTATGTTTGTTACCTTATATGGCAAAAGTGACTTTGCAGGTGTGATTATACCAATGATTTTCAAAAACTAATTTTTATTGACATGTAGGTGATTTAGAATGTTGTTTTAGTTTCTACTGAACAGCAAAGTGAATCAGTTATACATATACATATATCCACTCTTTTTAAGATTCTATTCCCATATAGGTCACTACAGAGTATTGAATAGAGTTTCCTGTGCTATACAGTAGCCTTTTATTAATAGAAATCAATGATTTTGAGATAGGAAGATGATCATGGATTATCTAGTAGGTCCTATATATTTTTTCCCTTTACACTAAAACATTTTGTACACAAATTTTAAATGATTACACTCCATTTACAGATCTTACAAAATATTGGCTATATTCCTTGTGTTGTAGAATACCTCCTTGCCACCTACCTAACACCCAGTAGTTTGTACCTGCCATTCCCCTACCCCAACCACTAGCTTCTCTATAGCTGCTGGGTCCAATCAAATCACAAGCATTTCTATAAATGAAAAAGGCAGGCAGGAGGGTCAGAGTCAGAGAAAGAGATGTGACAAGGGAAGCAGAGGTCTGAGTGGTGCAGGAGCCAGTCAGGGCATGTAGCGGTCTCTAGACGCGGGGAAAGGCAGGGAAATGGACTCACCCTCAAAACCTCCAGAAGGGAACACAGGTCTGCCTACAGCTTGATTTTAGTCCAGTGAGACTTCTGACCTACAGAATTCTAATATGAATAAAGTAAAATGGGTGGTTTAAAGCCACTAAATTTGTGATAATTTGTTACAGCAGCCACAGGAAAACTAAAGCGTTCTTCCTCCATCCTCATCATCCTTAATCCTCACAATCACCCACTTTCAACGTATTCAGTGCCTACATTTCCAGCTCACCTTTCATCTCCCAATAGATATCTATGGAAAAGAAGTGTGTAGAAAGTTGGATGTGAGTTTGGAAAAATCCAAGAACATAGTATGGTACTCTGTTGTGCTCAGACACTTGGTCCTGCCTGACTCATTGTGACCACAAGAATTGTAGCCCACCAGGCTTCTCTGTCCATGGGAGTCTCCAGGCAAGCATACTGAGGTGGGTTGCCATGCCCTCCTCCAGAGGATCTTCCCACCCAGGGATGCAACCTGGGCCTCCTGCATTCCAGAGGGATTCTTACCAACTGAGCCACCAGGGAAGCCCAGTATGGCGCTGTCTCTCATATTTAAAATGTAGCTTTTTCCTTTCTTCTATGTTCAACTTAGCATTATGTATCGGCAGCTTTCAAATATACCTTCCATCGCGTTCACAAAGCAGGCTCCTGCTAAGTGCCCTCTTTGGTCTTCCAAGTGCACCTTGTGAAGTCAGGCCTGGTACTTCTAACCCTGGAGTCAGAGTTTTAGGAACAAGGCCTCAGAGGCCAGCGACTGCAAGCTGAGACTTCAGAAGGCCAGCACAAGGCTCCTTCCCTGAGGCCGCCCTGCCCTGCTCAGTGCTCGGCTGGGCATGTCCAAGGTTCCTCCGGCTGCACACCGTTCGCACCGAGCCCGGCGGCGCCGGGGTCGCGGCCGCTCTGCCTGGGCGGCGATCGAACTCCCGGGGCGCGACGGAGGCTCGGCTACCGCGGGGCCAGGTGTCGCCCCTGGGAAGCCCCTGCTGGAGCCGCGGGCGCCCGGAACCTCCGCCGGCGCTGGCCCCGGGGTTACCTGCGGCCGGTGGGCGGGACGGCCCTTCCCGTCTGCGCCGGCCCCCCCAGCCTCCAGGGCGGCGGAGCCGGGAAGGGGGAGAGGGAGCGAAAGAGGCGGAGACTGCGGCGGCTGCAGCCCGGCAGGGCTCCGAGCGAGGGCTACATGGAGCGGCCGGCGCGGCCCTGCGGGCTGTGGGCGCTGCTGCTCTACGCCGGCCGCGGCGGCGTGGCTGCGCCCGCGGGTGAGTACGGTCCCCCGGCCGGGGCAGCGGGAAATCGCGGCCGAGAGGCCCGCCGGGGCGCCTGGGCCGAGGGCCGCGGCGGGAGTCGGGGTCGAGGGCCCTCTTCGGGCCATCCCGCGGCCGCGGCGGCAGGCGCCTCCCGCGCCCGGCTCGAGCTTGGGGGACCCGGGGCGACCGGGCTTTCCCGGATCCCGGGCGGAGGCGGCGGCGGCGGACGACGACTTGTCGCCGCACTTCCCTTGGCCGTCGGGCAGCGCCGAGGAGCCTGGCGCCACGGCCTGGGGCCCGAAAGGAGTTCGCGGGGTCGGGGGCGGGAGTGTCGCCCGTGGCCCGGAGAGGGGATGAGGGGCCGGGAGCCCGCGGGGACGGCGACCAAGGTCCGGGAGTGCGGGTGACGCGCCGAGGCTCCTTGCGCGTCGGGTCCAGCGAGGTGGCGGCAGTTGAAGGGAACCTCTGAAGCGCCCAGTCCCTCCCTGTAGCAAAGGACGGGTCTCCTCTGGCGTACAAGAAATCCATGGCAAATCCGGAGCACCATCCGCGTGGATGCCTTTTTCTCTAGTAACCTTTATATTTTGGAATAATTTTCGATTTACAGAAAAGTTGCACAGATGCGAGTTCCCATATACTCCTCACCTGGTGCGGCCATTTAAATTAATCAACCAGCGTTACTGTGAAAACTTGGGGGGAGGGGCACTAATGAATTCCTGAGGGACAGATTTTGGCCTGAGCGACCTTCTGGACGTTTTTTTGGTGAGGATAGTAGCTCCAAAGTTGATAGGTTTTAGTGTCACGTTGACACAAACACCCACAATTTGTTTGTTGCTTTTTCAGCCGGTGCGTTGGGCTTTGAAAGCCAAGTTGAAAGGTTGATTAGGAAACTTGGATGCCCTCTGTTGATTCAGTCAACAAAACCTATGCCCACTCTGCGTGCCCTGTGCCAGGCAGTGTTCTAGGGGCAGAGAATACAGTGGTGAGCAAAACAGATCAAGTGCTTGCCCTTTGGAGCTGGCATGCTATTGCTAGAGCCAGAGTAAGGGGGGGGGGGTAGTACAATATGAGGTATGTTAGAGGGCAGTAAGTACCATGGAGAAAAACAAAGCAGTCCAGGGGTTGCCATTGTAAATAGGGTGGACTACATAGACTGCCACTGAAAAGGCAGCGTTTGAGTAGAGACTTGAGGGAAGGTTGTAGTTTGTCAGTCATTCATTCAAGTGCCTGCCTTTTCAGTACTGAGCCAGGTCTTGTGCATTGGGTTAGAGCCTTAGAGTATATTGTGTAATCGTTGTGCCCCCCATGCTCCTAGTTCACTTGGGGGATCTGATTTCCATAATCATGGGGCAGCTAGAGTGCAGAGAAGGGAGGGGGGTCACCCATCCCCTTGGTTGTTGTCATTTAGTGACTCAGTCATGTCCGACTCTTCTCCGACCCCATGGACTGTAGCCCTCCAGGCCCCTCTGACCATGGGAATTTCCCAGGCAAGAATATTGGGGTGGGTTGCCATATCCTTCTGCAGGGGATCTTCAGGACCCAGGGATCAAACCCGCATCTCCTGCATTGCATTGTATTGCAGGTGGGTTCTTTACCGCTGAGCCAGCAGGGAAGCCACCCATCTCCTTAGTCCCCTGATTTTCACAGTGCCACTCCAGCCCCCTCCTCCTCCAGACTCCCTCTCCCACACACCACACCCCTGGAACAACAAACAGCTGACCCTAGCTAATACTGGCAATGCCCAACTAACCAGTTTTGTCATAGAAGTTAGAAATACAGAAAATTTTTTCCCATTGGAAATATTGATACAATTGCATTAAGATATGGTGGGGGGAAAAAAGCAAAACAAAAACAGGGGACCTGACTATTATAATGGTCTGAGCTTACCCAGCTGTGGGACTTCAGGACTGGTCATTTCCCTCCCTTGTGCAACAGTGTTCTCTGTGAAAGGAGACTGAACTCCATGAGTTTTAAGGGCTCCTCCAGCTCTAATGTTTTGAGTGTTAGAAAAATAATTAGGTTACCAGCTTAGGTTTAGTCTCTTTAGATTGGCAAGCCCACATTGTGGCATTGTTAATAACAACTAGCACATCTATAGTGTTTACTCTATGCCGGGCAGTGTTCTAAGTTTTCCACTTGACCTATTTCATCTTTCCACAGAACCTCTCCTGTTGGTGCTGCTACCATTCTTGTTTTGTACAGGAGGAAACTGAGGCACGGCAAGGCCCAGAGTCTCGTAGGGTGGTAGACTGCAGGAGGAACTAGGCTGCCGGCCCCAGCAGTTGCTTCCAGAGACCGTGCCCCTAACCACTGCATTCATTGCCTCTCTCTGCAGAAAGGAGGGGAGTCCTTGGCTGAGAGGGGAGCTGGGTCTCTCCCAGAGCATCAGGGCAGGACTGGTGGGCATTCACCCAAGTATGTACAGGCCATTGGTAAAAAGCGAATGATCATGTATTGGAGACTTGCTTTATGACTGCCAGACTGTGTAGTCCAAACAATAAGTACCATAGGCATTCAGAAGAGGGGAAACTGAGGGCTGGGAATTCTGAGGAAGAACTGAAATTTGAGCTAGACTTTTAGGGTGGGTGACATTTGAGTTGGTGGAGGAGAAGTTATTCCCATTTTGGGAGGTGAGCAGGAGCAGAGGCCAAGAAGTAATGGTGGCTGGTGCCCCCTGTGGGCTCAAGGAGGAGTCCGGTTTGGCAGGAGGGTGCATTGGCGAAAGCAGTCAAGGCAGAAGGGCTTCATTTGCCCTTGAAGCTGAGTTGGGGTGCAGCGGGAGGGAAATGACACTGGAGGAGAAGTCAACAGGGAGACCTGACTGAGTGTGGGGCTGGAGGGAGGGGGGACTCACCAGAGTGCAAAGCTCCACAGGAATCTAGGATTGGAGGTGGCCCCTAGAAAGATGGGTCATGCACGCCTTCTGTCCAGGCTCGGGCCTAACTGCTGTATGTCTGCCTGCCTCACGAGACCCAGCAGAGCACCTGAGCATGATCAGGATAATCAAGAGAGGTGTTGCAAGGAAAGCACTGAAAGAGGTTGATGATTAAGATGTAAAGGAAGGAGATGGATGGCTCACATATGACTCGTGATGTCCTTGACTTTTCCCGACATATGCATGCTTCTGCCAGCTCCTGTGACTGAACGAGAGAGAGCACAAGCTTTTGAGTTAAGCCTTATTATTAGAGACAGCATTGATCGTATTCATTCGAAATTAGAATGGGATCTTGCGCTAGAAGTGTGAAGATGTAGAGGTCAATGGGTTTCAGGACATTGATGGAGACTCACCCAGAACCTTGCTACTCTGCCTTAGGTTAAATTCAGAGGATCCCATCACAGGCCTCTTGTGTAAACAGCACTACCTTGAGTGCACCCCCCAGAAGATTTCTAGAAGAAAAGCACTTGCTGAAGAGCAAAGAACCTATGAGTCAATTAAACCCAGACTGATCAGGCTACATCCATCTTTATATTCTCTGTGGTGCCACATGGTGTATTCCCTCCAGACATCACAAATAAACCCAGAAGCCCCTGGTTGTTGTCCCTTCCACTCAGATTGCTGGCCCTAAGCTCCTTCTAGGTGGAAATCCTGGAATCACCCTGAACCGTCTCTGGCCTAGAGAAACCTGAATCCAGTGGGAGAGAAATGGACATGCCCACAAACCTCTTTTATTATTTGCTACAGCAGAGGAAATGTGTCAAGTGCTATGGGTACCCAAGGGCTTTCCAGGTGTCGCTAGTGGTAAAGAACCTGCCTGCCAGAGCAAGAGACGCAGGAGAAGAGGGTTCAATCCCTGGTCAGAAAGATCCCCTGTTGGAGTGCATGGCAACCCACTCCAGTACCCTCGCCTGACAATCCACATGGACAGAGAAGCCTGGTGGGCTGCAATCCAGTGGGTTGCAGAGTCAGACAGGACTGAAGCGAGTTAGCACACAGCACACAGGCACAGACGTGACCTATAAGAGAGAGGCGATAAGGACCTGAACAGAACACTGCAGGTGAGGATGGGGGAAGAGTAGATCTGAGAGGTGTTTCCCAACTAAGTGTTGTTCATTTGCTCAGTTGTGTCTGACTCTTGCCACCCAAGGGACTGCAGCACGCCAGGCTTCCCTGTCAATCATCATCTCCTGGAGCTTGCTCACGCTCATGTCCATTGAGTTGGTGATGCCATCCAACACCTCATCCTCTGACGTCCCCTTCTCCTCCTGCCTTCAACCTTGCCCAGCATCAGGGTCTTTTCCAATGAGTCAGTTCTTTTGCATTAGGTGGCCAAAGTACTGGAGTTTGAGCTTTAGCATCAGTCCTTCCAGTGACTATTCATGATTGACTTCCTTTATGATTGACTGCATCTAAGTGACTGCATGGCTAATCGGTGGAGCGGCAAACTACGTAGGCTAGATCCGGGAAGGGAGGGCTCAAGGATTGAAGTTTTAGCATTCCTCTCTCGCTGATTTTTGTGGACATGGGACAGTAGCTGGTAGACTTTGACCTTAGAATCTTCCTGTATTTAACTTTAAATTTATTTCCAGCCTACAAATTTGAGCCTTTGAAATAATTTTATTTAAAAAATTAGTTTCTGGCAATGCCTTGGTTGGCCTCAGATAGCCAGTCCCGACGTCCCTACCATGGGCCACTGCCCAGGTCCTTTGGGACATGGTGTGGCACGCCCCTCTGCGTGTTGCGACCCGGTCCAGTACAGAGAACTCTTCATCCTGGAACACAAGCACGACCAGAAAGGCAGCAGCCCCCTGCCCAACACTGCACCACTCAATTGTGGGGAACCTGGGGGAACCGGTACTAAACTATTCATAATGACCTGCTTCTGGGTTGGGGTTTTGCATGTAGCAGAGCAGCTCTCTCGCTTCATCAGTTGAAGTCAGCCTCGACACAAGGATTTTAAAAAGAAATAATGTTATCAAAATCT
>NW_017215177.1:0-14122 GCF_001704415.2 Capra hircus
CCTGCTTGCACGGAGCTAAGTGCGCCTCCAGTACGGCAGAGCTCTAGCTCTGCTCAGAGCCCCGATCTGGCAGAGTTTCTGGCGCGAGGCTGCTCTGCCGGGGGCTCGCCTTGCCCAGACTTGCCTTGCTTTTAGGCTCCCTCCCCAGGAAGGAGCTGTCTGAGGAGCCTGGGAGACGCCACTGGCGCCTTCCTTGCCTCAGCTCCAATCCTGCCTTGCCTTTGCACTTAGGTCCCAGCGTCCTTGAGGAGGGCTTAGGGGCTGGTGGGTTGCACACTGCCAAGGGCTCCAGCAGTGAGAGCTCTGTCAGAGGGAAGGAAGGGCAACTGCAGGGCTCCTCCAGCGGTTGCTTGGCCGCCCAGATCAGCGCCACACGGAGAGCACCAGGCTCCCAGGCCCCTGGCTGGGGTTTTCAGCCCCGCACACACGAGGCTGATTCCTTGGGTGCCCAGAAAGTGTATGACAGACGTAGGTTCCCTAGCACTCTCCTCCCCAGCAGAGACATGTGCAGGTGTTTGGGGCCTGATCCTGCGTGTCTGGGTTCCTGCCCACAGCCCCAACTCAGGGGAAGCAGCCCCTGAGGCAAGACCTGCTGGAGGAGCCCTGCGCCCCCGCCTGATAGGCGAGTGCACAGCCAGCAGGGAAGCGAGCCTCCTCGGGGGGAAGAGGAGGCAGCAAGCCCGTCAAGCTGAAAGCCCTGCTTACACGAAGCTAAGTGCGACTCCAGTACGGCAGATCTCTAGCTCTGTTCAGAGGCCCGATCTGGCAGAGTTCCTGGCACCAAGATGCTCTGCCATAGGCGAGCCTTGCGCAGACTTGCCTTGCTTTTAAGGCTCCCTCCCAGGAAGGAGCAGGCTGTGTGAGGCCTCGGAAACGCCACTGGCGCCTTCCTGCTTCAGCTCTACCCCTGCCTTGCCTTTGCACTTAGGTCCCAAGCGTCCTTGAGGAGGGCTTAGGGGGCTGGTGGGTTGCACACTGCCAAGGGCTCCAGCAGTGAAAGCTCTGTCAGAGGGAAGCGAAGGGCAACAGCAGGGCTCCTTCAGCGGTTCTTGGCCGCCCAGACAAAGCTCCGCACGGAGAGCACCAGGTTCCAAGGGCCCCTGGCTGGGTTTTGCATCCCCACACTCCCAGAGGCTGACTCCGTGGGTGCCTAGAAAGTGTTGAGAGACGTAGGTTCCCTAGCACTCTCCTCCCCAGCAGAGACATGTGCAGGTGGTTGGGGCCTGATCCTTGCGTGTCTGGGTTCCCGCCCACAGCCCCAACTCAGGGGAAGCAGCCCCTGAGGCAAGACCTGCTGGAGGAGCCCTGCGCCCCGCCTGATAGGCGAGAGCACAGCCAGCAGTGTAGCGAGCCTCCTCGGGGAAGAGGAGGCAGCCGAGCCCAGTCAAGGAAAGCCCTGCTTGCACGGAGCTAAGTGCGCCTCCAGTACGGCAGAGCTCTAGCTCTGCTCAGAGCCCCGATCTGGCAGAGTTTCTGGCGCGAGGCTGCTCGGCCCGGGGGCTCGCCTTGCCCAGACTTGCCTTGCTTTTAGGCTCCCTCCCCAGGAAGGAGCTGTCTGAGCGAGCCTGGAACGCCACTGGTGCCTTCCTTGCCTCAGCTCCAATCCTGCCTTGCCTTTGCACATAGGTCCCAGGCGTCCTTGGGAGGGCTTAGGGGGTGGTGGGTTGCACACTGCCAAGGGCTTCAGCAGTGAGAGCTCTGTCAGAGGGAAGGGAAGGGCAACTGCAGGGCTCCTCCAGCGGTTTCTAGGCCGCCAGAATCAGCGCCGCACCGAGAGCACCAGGCTCCCAGGGCCCCTGGCTGGGGTTTTCAGCCCCGCACACACGGAGGCTGATTCCTTGGGTGCCCAGAAAGTGTATGACAGACGTAGGTTCCCTAGCACTCTCCTCCCCAGCAGAGACATGTGCAGGTGGTTGGGGCCTGATCCTGCGTGTCTGGGTTCCTGCCCACAGCCCCAACTCAGGGGAAGCAGCCCCTGAGGCAAGACCTGCTGGAGGAGCCCTGCGCCCCCGCCTGATAGGCGAGTGCACAGCCAGCAGGGGAAGCGAGCCTCCTCGGGGGAAGAGGAGGCAGCAAGCCCCGTCAAGCTGAAAGCCCTGCTTGCACGAAGCTAAGTGCGCCTCCAGTACGGCAGAGCTCTAGCTCTGCTCAGAGGCCCGATCTGGCAGAGTTCCTGATGCTCTGCCATAGGCGAGCCTTGCCGCAGACTTGCCTTGCTTTTAGGCTCCCTCCCCAGGAAGGAGCAGGCTGTGTGAGGCTCGGAAACGCCACTGGCGCCTTCCTGGCTTCAGCTTATCCTGCCTTGCCTTTGCACTTAGGTCCCAAGCGTCCTTGAGGAGGGCTTAGGGGCTGGTGGGTTGCACACTGCCAAGGGCTCCAGCAGTGAAAGCTCTGTCAGAGGGAAGGAAGGGCAACAGCAGGGCTCCTCAGCGGTTCCTTGGCCGCCCAGACAGCTCCGCACGGAGAGCACCAGGCCAGGGCCCCTGGCTGGGTTTTCAGCCCCACACACCAGAGGCTGATTCCTTGGGTGCCAGAAAGTGTATGACAGACGTAGGTTCCCTAGCACTCTCCTCCCCAGCAGAGACATGTGCAGGTGGTTGGGGCCTGATCCTGCGTGTCTGGGTTCCTGCCCACAGCCCCAACTCAGGGGAAGCAGCCCCTGAGGCAAGACCTGCTGGAGGAGCCCTGCCGCCCGCCTGATAGGCGAGTGCACAGCCAGCAGGAAGCGAGCCTCCTCGGGAGAAGAGGAGGCAGCCAGCCCGTCAAGAGGAAAGCCCTGCTTGCACGGAGCTAAGTGCGCCTCCAGTACGGCCAGAGCTCTAGCTCTGCTCAGAGCCCCGATCTGGCAGAGTTTCTGGCGCGAGGCTGCTCTGCCGGGGGCTCGCCTTGCCCAGACTTGCCTTGCTTTTTAGGCTCCCTCCCCAGGAAGGAGCTGTCTGAGCGAGCCTGGGAACGCCACTGGCGCCTTCCTTGCCTCAGCTCCAATCCTGCCTTGCCTTTGCACTTAGGTCCCAGGCGTCCTTGGGAGGGCTTAGGGGGTGGTGGGTTGCACACTGCCAAGGGCTCCAGCAGTGAGAGCTCTGTCAGAGGGAAGGGAAGGGCAACTGCAGGGCTCCTCCAGCGGTTCTTGGCCGCCCAGATCAGCGCCGCACGGAGAGCACCAGGCTCCCAGGGCCCCTGGCTGGGGTTTTCAGCCCCGCACACACGGAGGCTGATTCCTTGGGTGCCCAGAAAGTGTATGACAGACGTAGGTTCCCTAGCACTCTCCTCCCCAGCAGAGACATGTGCAGGTGTTGGGGCCTGATCCTGCGTGTCTGGGTTCCTGCCCACAGCCCCAACTCAGGGGAAGCAGCCCCTGAGGCAAGACCTGCTGGAGGAGCCCTGCGCCCCGCCTGATAGGCGAGTGCACAGCCAGCAGGGAAGCGAGCCTCCTCGGGGGAAGAGGAGGCAGCAAGCCCGTCAAGCTGAAAGCCCTGCTTGCACGAGCTAAGTGCGCCTCCAGTACGGCAGAGCTCTAGCTCTGCTCAGAGGCCCGATCTGGCAGAGTTTCCTGGCGCCAAGCTGCTCTGCCGGGCGAGCCTTGCCCAGACTTGCCTTGCTTTTAGGCTCCCTCCCCAGGAAGGAGCAGCTGTGTGAGCCTCGGAAACGCCACTGGCGCCTTCCTTGCCTCAGCTCTACCCCTGCCTTGCCTTTGCACTTAGGTCCCAAGCGTCCTTGAGGAGGGCTTAGGGGCTGGTGGGTTGCACACTGCCAAGGGCTCCAGCAGTGAAAGCTCTGTCAGAGGGAAGGAAGGGCAACTGCAGGGCTCCTCCAGCGGTTCTTGGCCGCCCAGACAAAGCGCCGCACGGAGAGCACCAGGCTCCAGGGCCCCTGGCTGGGTTTTCAGCCCCCACACGGAGGCTGATTCCTTGGGTGCCAGAAAGTGTTGAGACAGACGTAGGTTCCCTAGCACTCTCCTCCCCAGCAGAGACATGTGCAGGTGGTTGGGGCCTGATCCTGCGTGTCTGGGTTCCTGCCCACAGCCCCAACTCAGGGGAAGCAGCCCCTGAGGCAAGACCTGCTGGAGGAGCCCTGCGCCCCCGCCTGATAGGCGAGAGCACAGCCAGCAGGGAAGCGAGCCTCCTCGGGGAAGAGGAGGCAGCCAGCCCGTCAAGGAAAGCCCTGCTTGCACGGAGCTAAGTGCGCCTCCAGTACGGCAGAGCTCTAGCTCTGCTCAGAGCCCCGATCTGGCAGAGTTCCTGGCGCGAGGCTGCTCTGCCGGGGGCTAGCCTTGCCCAGACTTGCCTTGCTTTTAGGCTCCCTCCCCAGGAAGGAGCCTGCTGAGGAGCCTGGGAACGCCACTGGCGCCTTCCTTGCCTCAGCTCCAATCCTGCCTTGCCTTTGCACTTAGGTCCCAGGCTCCTTGGGGAGGGCTTAGGGGCTGGTGGGTTGCACACTGCCAAGGGCTCCAGCAGTGAGAGCTCTGTCAGAGGAAGGGAAGGGCAACTGCAGGGCTCCTCCAGCGGTTTCTTGGCCGCCCAGATCAGCGCCGCACGAGAGCACCAGGCTCCCAGGGCCCCTGGCTGGGGTTTTCAGCCCCGCACACACGGAGGCTGATTCCTTGGGTGCCCAGAAAGTGTATGACAGACGTAGGTTCCCTAGCACTCTCCTCCCCAGCAGAGACATGTGCAGGTGGTTGGGGCCTGATCCTGCGTGTCTGGGTTCCTGCCCACAGCCCCAACTCAGGGGAAGCAGCCCCTGAGGCAAGACCTGCTGGAGGAGCCCTGCGCCCCGCCTGATAGGCGAGTGCACAGCCAGCAGGGAAGCGAGCCTCCTCGGGGGAAGAGGAGGCAGCAAGTCCCCGTCAAGCTGAAATCCCTGCTTACACGAAGCTAAGTGCGACTCCAGTACGGCAGATCTCTAGCTCTGTTCAGAGGCCCGATCTGGCAGAGTTCCTGGCACCAAGATGCTCTGCCATAGGCGAGCCTTGCGCAGACTTGCCTTGCTTAAGGCTCCCTCCCCAGGAAGGAGCAGGCTGTGTGAGGCTCGGAAACGCCACTGGCGCCTTCCTGGCTTCAGCTCTACCCCTGCCTTGCCTTTGCACTTAGGTCCCAAGCGTCCTTGAGGAGGGCTTAGGGGCTGGTGGGTTGCACACTGCCAAGGGCTCCAGCAGTGAAAGCTCTGTCAGAGGGAAGCGAAGGGCAACAGCAGGGCTCCTTCAGCGGTTCCTTGGCCGCCCAGACAAAGCTCCGCACGGAGAGCACCAGGTTCCAAGGGCCCCTGGCTGGGTTTTGCATCCCCACACTCCCAGAGGCTGACTCCGTGGGTGCCTAGAAAGTGTGTGAGAGACGTAGGTTCCCTAGCACTCTCCTCCCCAGCAGAGACATGTGCAGGTGGTTGGGGCCTATCCTGCGTGTCTGGGTTCCCGCCCACAGCCCCAACTCAGGGGAAGCAGCCCCTGAGGCAAGACCTGCTGGAGGAGCCCTGCGCGCCCGCCTGATAGGCGAGAGCACAGCCAGCAGTGTAGCGAGCCTCCTCGGAGAAGAGGAGGCAGCCGAGCCCAGTCAAGAGGAAAGCCCTGCTTGCACGGAGCTAAGTGGGCCTCCAGTACGGCAGAGCTCTAGCTCTGCTCAGAGCCCCGATCTGGCAGAGTTTCTGGCGCGAGGCTGCTCGGCCGGGGGCTCGCCTTGCCCAGACTTGCCTTGCTTTTAGGCTCCCTCCCCAGGAAGGAGCTGTCTGAGCGAGCCTGGGAGACGCCACTGGTGCCTTCCTTGCCTCAGCTCCAATCCTGCCTTGCCTTTGCACATAGGTGCCAGGCGTCGTTGGGGAGGGCTTAGGGGGTGGTGGGTTGCACACTGCCAAGGGCTTCAGCAGTGAGAGCTCTGTCAGAGGGAAGGGAAGGGCAACTGCAGGGCTCCTCCAGCGGTTTCTAGGCCGCCTAGAATCAGCGCCGCACGAGAGCACCAGGCTCCCAGGGCCCCTGGCTGGGGTTTTCAGCCCCGCACACACGGAGGCTGATTCCTTGGGTGCCCAGAAAGTGTATGACAGACGTAGGTTCCCTAGCACTCTCCTCCCCAGCAGAGACATGTGCAGGTGTTGGGGCCTGATCCTGCGTGTCTGGGTTCCTGCCCACAGCCCCAACTCAGGGGAAGCAGCCCCTGAGGCAAGACCTGCTGGAGGAGCCCTGCGCCCCCGCCTGATAGGCGAGTGCACAGCCAGCAGGGAAGCGAGCCTCCTCGGGGGAAGAGGAGGCAGCCCAGCCCCGTCAAGTTGAAAGCCCTGCTTGCACGGAGCTAAGTGCGCCTCCAGTACGGCAGAGCTCTAGCTCTGCTCAGAGCCCCGATCTGGCAGAGTTCCTGGCGCGAGGCTGCTCTGCCGGGGGCTAGCCTTGCCCAGACTTGCCTTGCTTTTAGGCTGCCTCTCCAGGAAGGAGCAGGCAGCAGGAGCCTGGGAGTCGCCACTGGCGCCTTTCTTGCCTCAGCTCCAATCCTGCCTTGCCTTTGCACTTAGGTCCCAGTCCTCCTTAAGGAGAGCTTAGGGGCTGGTGGGTTGCACACTGCCAAGGGCTCCAGCAGTGAGAATTCTGTCAGAGGGAAGGGAAGGGCAACTGCAGGGCTCCTCCAGCGGTTGCTTGGCCGCCCAGATTCAGCGCCACACGGAGAGCACCAGGCTCCCAGGGCCCCTGGCTGGGGTTTTCAGCCCCGCACACACGGAGGCTGATTCCTTGGGTGCCCAGAAAGTGTATGACAGACGTAGGTTCCCTAGCACTCTCCTCCCCAGCAGAGACATGTGCAGGTGTTTGGGGCCTGATCCTGCGTGTCTGGGTTCCTGCCCACAGCCCCAACTCAGGGGAAGCAGCCCCTGAGGCAAGACCTGCTGGAGGAGCCCTGCGCCCCCGCCTGATAGGCGAGTGCACAGCCAGCAGGGAAGCGAGCCTCCTCGGGGGAAGAGGAGGCAGCAAGTCCCCGTCAAGCTGAAATCCCTGCTTCACGAAGCTAAGTGCGACTCCAGTACGGCAGATCTCTAGCTCTGTTCAGAGGCCCGATCTGGCAGAGTTCCTGGCACCAAGATGCTCTGCCATAGGCGAGCCTTGCGCAGACTTGCCTTGCTTTAAGGCTCCCTCCCCAGGAAGGAGCAGGCTGTGTGAGGCTCGGAAACGCCACTGGCGCCTTCCTGGCTTCAGCTCTACCCCTGCCTTGCCTTTGCACTTAGGTCCCAAGCGTCCTTGAGGAGGGCTTAGGGGCTGGTGGGTTGCACACTGCCAAGGGCTCCAGCAGTGAAAGCTCTGTCAGAGGGAAGCGAAGGGCAACAGCAGGGCTCCTTCAGCGGTTCCTTGGCCGCCCAGACAAAGCTCCGCACGGAGAGCACCAGGTTCCAAGGGCCCCTGGCTGGGTTTTGCATCCCCACACTCCCAGAGGCTGACTCCGTGGGTGCCTAGAAAGTGTGTGAGAGACGTAGGTTCCCTAGCACTCTCCTCCCCAGCAGAGACATGTGCAGGTGGTTGGGGCCTTATCCTGCGTGTCTGGGTTCCCGCCCACAGCCTCAACTCAGGGGAAGCAGCCCCTGAGGCAAGACCTGCTGGAGGAGCCCTGCGCGCCCGCCTGATAGGCGAGAGCACAGCCAGCAGTGTAGCGAGCCTCCTCGGCAGCCGAGCCCAGTCAAGAGGAAAGCCCTGCTTGCACGGAGCTAAGTGGGCCTCCAGTACGGCAGAGCTCTAGCTCTGCTCAGAGCCCCGATCTGGCAGAGTTTCTGGCGCGAGGCTGCTCGGCCGGGGCTCGCCTTGCCCAGACTTGCCTTGCTTTTAGGCTCCCTCCCCAGGAAGGAGCTGTCTGAGCGAGCCTGGGAGACGCCACTGGTGCCTTCCTTGCCTCAGCTCCAATCCTGCCTTGCCTTTGCACATAGGTGCCAGGCGTGTTGGGGAGGGCTTAGGGGGTGGTGGGTTGCACACTGCCAAGGGCTTCAGCAGTGAGAGCTCTGTCAGAGGGAAGGGAAGGGCAACTGCAGGGCTCCTCCAGCGGTTTCTAGGCCGCCTAGAATCAGCGCCGCACCGAGAGCACCAGGCTCCCAGGGCCCCTGGCTGGGGTTTTCAGCCCCGCACACACGGAGGCTGATTCCTTGGGTGCCCAGAAAGTGTATGACAGACGTAGGTTCCCTAGCACTCTCCTCCCCAGCAGAGACATGTGCAGGTGGTTGGGGCCTGATCCTGCGTGTCTGGGTTCCTGCCCACAGCCCCAACTCAGGGGAAGCAGCCCCTGAGGCAAGACCTGCTGGAGGAGCCCTGCGCCCCCGCCTGATAGGCGAGTGCACAGCCAGCAGGGAAGCGAGCCTCCTCGGGGAAGAGGAGGCAGCCCAGCCCCGTCAAGTTGAAAGCCCTGCTTGCACGGAGCTAAGTGCGCCTCCAGTACGGCAGAGCTCTAGCTCTGCTCAGAGCCCCGATCTGGCAGAGTTCCTGGCGCGAGGCTGCTCTGCCGGGGGCTAGCCTTGCCCAGACTTGCCTTGCTTTTAGGCTGCCTCTCCAGGAAGGAGCAGGCAGCAGGAGCCTGGGAGTCGCCACTGGCGCCTTTCTTGCCTCAGCTCCAATCCTGCCTTGCCTTTGCACTTAGGTCCCAGTCCTCCTTAAGGAGAGCTTAGGGGCTGGTGGGTTGCACACTGCCAAGGGCTCCAGCAGTGAGAATTCTGTCAGAGGGAAGGGAAGGGCAACTGCAGGGCTCCTCCAGCGGTTGCTTGGCCGCCCAGATTCAGCGCCACACGGAGAGCACCAGGCTCCCAGGGCCCTGGCTGGGGTTTTCAGCCCCGCACACACGGAGGCTGATTCCTTGGGTGCCCAGAAAGTGTATGACAGACGTAGGTTCCCTAGCACTCTCCTCCCCAGCAGAGACATGTGCAGGTGTTTGGGGCCTGATCCTGCGTGTCTGGGTTCCTGCCCACAGCCCCAACTCAGGGGAAGCAGCCCCTGAGGCAAGACCTGCTGGAGGAGCCCTGCGCCCCCGCCTGATAGGCGAGTGCACAGCCAGCAGGGAAGCGAGCCTCCTCGGGGGAAGAGGAGGCAGCAAGTCCCCGTCAAGCTGAAATCCCTGCTTACACGAAGCTAAGTGCGACTCCAGTACGGCAGATCTCTAGCTCTGTTCAGAGGCCCGATCTGGCAGAGTTCCTGGCACCAAGATGCTCTGCCATAGGCGAGCCTTGCGCAGACTTGCCTTGCTTTAAGGCTCCCTCCCCAGGAAGGAGCAGGCTGTGTGAGGCTCGGAAACGCCACTGGCGCCTTCCTGGCTTCAGCTCTACCCCTGCCTTGCCTTTGCACTTAGGTCCCAAGCGTCCTTGAGGAGGGCTTAGGGGCTGGTGGGTTGCACACTGCCAAGGGCTCCAGCAGTGAAAGCTCTGTCAGAGGGAAGCGAAGGGCAACAGCAGGGCTCCTTCAGCGGTTCCTTGGCCGCCCAGACAAAGCTCCGCACGGAGAGCACCAGGTTCCAAGGGCCCCTGGCTGGGTTTTGCATCCCCACACTCCCAGAGGCTGACTCCGTGGGTGCCTAGAAAGTGTGTGAGAGACGTAGGTTCCCTAGCACTCTCCTCCCCAGCAGAGACATGTGCAGGTGGTTGGGGCCTTATCCTGCGTGTCTGGGTTCCCGCCCACAGCCTCAACTCAGGGGAAGCAGCCCCTGAGGCAAGACCTGCTGGAGGAGCCCTGCGCGCCCGCCTGATAGGCGAGAGCACAGCCAGCAGTGTAGCGAGCCTCCTCGGGAGAAGAGGAGGCAGCCGAGCCCAGTCAAGAGGAAAGCCCTGCTTGCACGGAGCTAAGTGGGCCTCCAGTACGGCAGAGCTCTAGCTCTGCTCAGAGCCCCGATCTGGCAGAGTTTCTGGCGCGAGGCTGCTCGGCCGGGGGCTCGCCTTGCCCAGACTTGCCTTGCTTTTAGGCTCCCTCCCCAGGAAGGAGCTGTCTGAGCGAGCCTGGGAGACGCCACTGGTGCCTTCCTTGCCTCAGCTCCAATCCTGCCTTGCCTTTGCACATAGGTGCCAGGCGTGTTGGGGAGGGCTTAGGGGGTGGTGGGTTGCACACTGCCAAGGGCTTCAGCAGTGAGAGCTCTGTCAGAGGGAAGGGAAGGGCAACTGCAGGGCTCCTCCAGCGGTTTCTAGGCCGCCTAGAATCAGCGCCGCACCGAGAGCACCAGGCTCCCAGGGCCCCTGGCTGGGGTTTTCAGCCCCGCACACACGGAGGCTGATTCCTTGGGTGCCCAGAAAGTGTATGACAGACGTAGGTTCCCTAGCACTCTCCTCCCCAGCAGAGACATGTGCAGGTGGTTGGGGCCTGATCCTGCGTGTCTGGGTTCCTGCCCACAGCCCCAACTCAGGGGAAGCAGCCCCTGAGGCAAGACCTGCTGGAGGAGCCCTGCGCCCCCGCCTGATAGGCGAGTGCACAGCCAGCAGGGAAGCGAGCCTCCTCGGGGAAGAGGAGGCAGCCCAGCCCCGTCAAGTTGAAAGCCCTGCTTGCACGGAGCTAAGTGCGCCTCCAGTACGGCAGAGCTCTAGCTCTGCTCAGAGCCCCGATCTGGCAGAGTTCCTGGCGCGAGGCTGCTCTGCCGGGGGCTAGCCTTGCCCAGACTTGCCTTGCTTTTAGGCTGCCTCTCCAGGAAGGAGCAGGCAGCAGGAGCCTGGGAGTCGCCACTGGCGCCTTTCTTGCCTCAGCTCCAATCCTGCCTTGCCTTTGCACTTAGGTCCCAGTCCTCCTTAAGGAGAGCTTAGGGGCTGGTGGGTTGCACACTGCCAAGGGCTCCAGCAGTGAGAATTCTGTCAGAGGGAAGGGAAGGGCAACTGCAGGGCTCCTCCAGCGGTTGCTTGGCCGCCCAGATTCAGCGCCACACGGAGAGCACCAGGCTCCCAGGGCCCCTGGCTGGGGTTTTCAGCCCCGCACACACGGAGGCTGATTCCTTGGGTGCCCAGAAAGTGTATGACAGACGTAGGTTCCCTAGCACTCTCCTCCCCAGCAGAGACATGTGCAGGTGTTTGGGGCCTGATCCTGCGTGTCTGGGTTCCTGCCCACAGCCCCAACTCAGGGGAAGCAGCCCCTGAGGCAAGACCTGCTGGAGGAGCCCTGCGCCCCCGCCTGATAGGCGAGTGCACAGCCAGCAGGGAAGCGAGCCTCCTCGGGGGAAGAGGAGGCAGCAAGTCCCCGTCAAGCTGAAATCCCTGCTTACACGAAGCTAAGTGCGACTCCAGTACGGCAGATCTCTAGCTCTGTTCAGAGGCCCGATCTGGCAGAGTTCCTGGCACCAAGATGCTCTGCCATAGGCGAGCCTTGCGCAGACTTGCCTTGCTTTAAGGCTCCCTCCCCAGGAAGGAGCAGGCTGTGTGAGGCTCGGAAACGCCACTGGCGCCTTCCTGGCTTCAGCTCTACCCCTGCCTTGCCTTTGCACTTAGGTCCCAAGCGTCCTTGAGGAGGGCTTAGGGGCTGGTGGGTTGCACACTGCCAAGGGCTCCAGCAGTGAAAGCTCTGTCAGAGGGAAGCGAAGGGCAACAGCAGGGCTCCTTCAGCGGTTCCTTGGCCGCCCAGACAAAGCTCCGCACGGAGAGCACCAGGTTCCAAGGGCCCCTGGCTGGGTTTTGCATCCCCACACTCCCAGAGGCTGACTCCGTGGGTGCCTAGAAAGTGTGTGAGAGACGTAGGTTCCCTAGCACTCTCCTCCCCAGCAGAGACATGTGCAGGTGGTTGGGGCCTTATCCTGCGTGTCTGGGTTCCCGCCCACAGCCTCAACTCAGGGGAAGCAGCCCCTGAGGCAAGACCTGCTGGAGGAGCCCTGCGCGCCCGCCTGATAGGCGAGAGCACAGCCAGCAGTGTAGCGAGCCTCCTCGGGAGAAGAGGAGGCAGCCGAGCCCAGTCAAGAGGAAAGCCCTGCTTGCACGGAGCTAAGTGGGCCTCCAGTACGGCAGAGCTCTAGCTCTGCTCAGAGCCCCGATCTGGCAGAGTTTCTGGCGCGAGGCTGCTCGGCCGGGGGCTCGCCTTGCCCAGACTTGCCTTGCTTTTAGGCTCCCTCCCCAGGAAGGAGCTGTCTGAGCGAGCCTGGGAGACGCCACTGGTGCCTTCCTTGCCTCAGCTCCAATCCTGCCTTGCCTTTGCACATAGGTGCCAGGCGTGGTTGGGAGGGCTTAGGGGTGGTGGGTTGCACACTGCCAAGGGCTTCAGCAGTGAGAGCTCTGTCAGAGGGAAGGGAAGGGCAACTGCAGGGCTCCTCCAGCGGTTTCTAGGCCGCCTAGAATCAGCGCCGCACCGAGAGCACCAGGCTCCCAGGGCCCCTGGCTGGGGTTTTCAGCCCCGCACACACGGAGGCTGATTCCTTGGGTGCCCAGAAAGTGTATGACAGACGTAGGTTCCCTAGCACTCTCCTCCCCAGCAGAGACATGTGCAGGTGTTTGGGGCCTGATCCTGCGTGTCTGGGTTCCTGCCCACAGCCCCAACTCAGGGGAAGCAGCCCCTGAGGCAAGACCTGCTGGAGGAGCCCTGCGCCCCCGCCTGATAGGCGAGTGCACAGCCAGCAGGGAAGCGAGCCTCCTCGGGGGAAGAGGAGGCAGCCCAGCCCCGTCAAGTTGAAAGCCCTGCTTGCACGGAGCTAAGTGCGCCTCCAGTACGGCAGAGCTCTAGCTCTGCTCAGAGCCCCGATCTGGCAGAGTTCCTGGCGCGAGGCTGCTCTGCCGGGGGCTAGCCTTGCCCAGACTTGCCTTGCTTTTAGGCTGCCTCTCCAGGAAGGAGCAGGCAGCAGGAGCCTGGGAGTCGCCACTGGCGCCTTTCTTGCCTCAGCTCCAATCCTGCCTTGCCTTTGCACTTAGGTCCCAGTCCTCCTTAAGGAGAGCTTAGGGGCTGGTGGGTTGCACACTGCCAAGGGCTCCAGCAGTGAGAATTCTGTCAGAGGGAAGGGAAGGGCAACTGCAGGGCTCCTCCAGCGGTTGCTTGGCCGCCCAGATTCAGCGCCACACGGAGAGCACCAGGCTCCCAGGGCCCCTGGCTGGGGTTTTCAGCCCCGCACACACGGAGGCTGATTCCTTGGGTGCCCAGAAAGTGTATGACAGACGTAGGTTCCCTAGCACTCTCCTCCCCAGCAGAGACATGTGCAGGTGTTTGGGGCCTGATCCTGCGTGTCTGGGTTCCTGCCCACAGCCCCAACTCAGGGGAAGCAGCCCCTGAGGCAAGACCTGCTGGAGGAGCCCTGCGCCCCCGCCTGATAGGCGAGTGCACAGCCAGCAGGGAAGCGAGCCTCCTCGGGGGAAGAGGAGGCAGCAAGTCCCCGTCAAGCTGAAATCCCTGCTTACACGAAGCTAAGTGCGACTCCAGTACGGCAGATCTCTAGCTCTGTTCAGAGGCCCGATCTGGCAGAGTTCCTGGCACCAAGATGCTCTGCCATAGGCGAGCCTTGCGCAGACTTGCCTTGCTTTAAGGCTCCCTCCCCAGGAAGGAGCAGGCTGTGTGAGGCTCGGAAACGCCACTGGCGCCTTCCTGGCTTCAGCTCTACCCCTGCCTTGCCTTTGCACTTAGGTCCCAAGCGTCCTTGAGGAGGGCTTAGGGGCTGGTGGGTTGCACACTGCCAAGGGCTCCAGCAGTGAAAGCTCTGTCAGAGGGAAGCGAAGGGCAACAGCAGGGCTCCTTCAGCGGTTCCTTGGCCGCCCAGACAAAGCTCCGCACGGAGAGCACCAGGTTCCAAGGGCCCCTGGCTGGGTTTTGCATCCCCACACTCCCAGAGGCTGACTCCGTGGGTGCCTAGAAAGTGTGTGAGAGACGTAGGTTCCCTAGCACTCTCCTCCCCAGCAGAGACATGTGCAGGTGGTTGGGGCCTTATCCTGCGTGTCTGGGTTCCCGCCCACAGCCTCAACTCAGGGGAAGCAGCCCCTGAGGCAAGACCTGCTGGAGGAGCCCTGCGCGCCCGCCTGATAGGCGAGAGCACAGCCAGCAGTGTAGCGAGCCTCCTCGGGAGAAGAGGAGGCAGCCGAGCCCAGTCAAGAGGAAAGCCCTGCTTGCACGGAGCTAAGTGGGCCTCCAGTACGGCAGAGCTCTAGCTCTGCTCAGAGCCCCGATCTGGCAGAGTTTCTGGCGCGAGGCTGCTCGGCCGGGGGCTCGCCTTGCCCAGACTTGCCTTGCTTTTAGGCTCCCTCCCCAGGAAGG
>NW_017215178.1:0-14121 GCF_001704415.2 Capra hircus
AAGGCCAAGGCCACGCAAAGCGACGCCCAAAAGCCCCGTAACGCCTGACAAAAGGCAGAAGCCACTAGGCCCTGTGCAGAGGAAGCCACTGAAGGCAGCAAGGCCCACAGAGCTACCCGACTCCATTCCCACATGAAGATGTGAGGATAAAGGGCCTCATCCCAGCAAAAGCACCCCGCTCCACCACCCGGCCCGCCCCCCGCAGCACGCCCCTTAAACACTGTCTTCCCAGAAAAGAGAACGGAGAAGCCATGTGTGTGCCAAAGGAGCAAGATGAACGAACGATGCCACGCCCTCCGAATTTGGGCACACCTGACGCCTCGGAACCCCGGGCCTGGCCGATGGGTCCCAGCCGTTCTCGGGTGGGAGGGGGGTCAACACATTGGCCGAGAGCCCTTGCCCAGGCCACCCGCAAATCCCCTGAGATGTGATCCGACCACAGGGACCGAGGGCAAACGTACCGCTTGAGGTGCTGGAGGAGCCGGAGGAAGCCATGGTGGGAGAGGCACACGGGCACGCTGCAGACTGCTGGCCGAGTGGGCGGGGACCCAGCAGCTCAGGACTCTGGAGAACGGGAGGCGTCTCCGCCACCATTGACGTCAATAGGGTTTGGGTGGGTAGATGGAGGGGGCCATCATTCCAAGAGTCCCCAGATGTCTCAGTCCATTTCAGAGGAACCCATTTTCCCAGCACTGCCTCGACTTTCACGCCGAGGATCCACTCACACCATGGTGGCATGTGGGACAGCCCTGTGAGAAAGCCTCGAGGGAAAGCCACAGATCCCTTGATCCCCGAGACGGGAAGCGTGAACACATCTGCTACACTGTCCCTGAGGTCACGGTCGTATGTCGAGAGTTCCTGCCGCAACTTGAGAAAATCCAGGAGGTTCCCTGCTCCAGTCGAGATGAGGCCCATTTTCTCTGCGGCGTCTCGAGAGTAATCACACCTAAACTCTGGAACTTCCAAAGTGTCCTAAACACTCTTGCTAAAACTCAAGAAGTTCCCCGACATACCCGTCTCCACTCCAGAGGAAGCACGAGGGTCCGGGCACCGCCAGAGGAGCTCCGTTTCCGCCTCCAAGCTCGAGATGAGGGATCATTCCCTGCTTCCTCGGGAAAGAATTCCCGACGTTTCGACGCATCTCAAGAGGAGGCGCGCTGCACAGGAAAGGCGAGAGAAACTCATGGGTCGTGCCACCATTCCAAGAGTCCACCAGATGTCTCAGTCCATTCCAGAGGATCCTGTTTTCCCTGCACTGCTTCGACTTTCATGCCGAGGATCGACTCACACCACGGTGGCACGTGTGACAACCCTGTGGGAAGCCTCGTGGGAAAGCCTCGAGGGAAAGCCACAGATCCCTTAATCCACGCGACGGGAAGCGTGACACTGCTGCTACAGCACGGGAGGAAAGCGCACGTGCATGCCCCTACTCGAGACGAGAACTGACTCCCTGGGGAGACTCCAGAAATACCCCAAGATGCATGTCAGCCCTGGAGAGGAATCCTCAGGTTCTGGCCCCGACTCCACACACAAGGTCTTAGGCCCTGGCATCGACGGAAGAGGAATAGCGACAGGACCTCCGGCAACTCGCATGGGGACTGGCCTTTCCTGAGGTCACCAGAGCGGGTCCATGAGGTCCCTGTCGTAAGTCGAGAGCACCTGCCGCAACTCGGTAAAATCCAGGAGTTCTCCCCTGCAGGTGAGATGAGGCCCGTTTCCACTGAGGTGTCTCGAGGCTAATCACACGTGAACTCTCGAACTTCTAAAGAGTCTTTCACAGTCATGGCTGCAACTCAAGAAGTTCCCCGACATACCCGTCTCCACTCAAGAGGAAGCACGAGGGTCCCGGCCACATCCAGAGGAGCTCCGTTTCCAGCTCGAAGCTCGAGATGAGGATCCTTTCCCTACTTGGTCGGGAAAGAATTCCCGGCATTCCGATCGCATCTCAAGAGGAGGCGCTCTCCAAAGGAAAGGGGAGAGGAACTGCAGGGTCGTGCCACCATTCCAAGACTCCCCCCAGATGACTCAGTCCATTCCACAGGAACCTGTTTTCCCTGCACTGCCTCGGCTTTCACGCCAAGGATCGACTCACACCACCGGGACACGTGGGACAGCCCTGTGGGAGAGCCTCGTGGGAAAGACTCGAGGGAAAGTCACAGATCCCTTGGTCCACTCAAGCAGAAGCGTGACACTGCTACTACAGCATTGGAGGAAAAGGCACGCTCATGCCCCCACTCGAAACGACGCCTGAATCCCCTGGGGAGACTCCAGAGGTACCCCAAGAACCATGTCAGCACTGGAAAGGAATCCTCAGGTTCCGGCACCGACTGCACACAAGGTCTTAGGCCCCGACATCGACGGAGAGGAATCCCGAGAGGCCCCCGAGCAACTCGCATGGGGACTGGCCTTTCCTCAGGCCACCAAAAGCCGGTCCTTGGGTCCAGGTCGTAAGTCGAGAGCACCTGCCGCAACTCGAGAAAATCCAGGAGGTTCTCCCCTCCAGGTGAGATGAGGCCCATTTCCGCTGAGGCGTCTCGAGGCTAATCACACCTAACCTCTGGAACTTCCTATGGGTCCTTCACACCCTTGCTGCAACTCAAGAAGTTCCCCCACATACCCGTCTCCCACTCGAGAGGAAGCACGAGAGCCCCGCCCACATCCAGAGGAGCCCCGTTTCCGCCTCCTAGCTCGAGAGGAGGGATCCTTTCCCTGCGTGGTCGGAAAGAATTTGCACCGTTCCCGTCGCATCTCAAGAGGAGGCGCTCTCCCACCGGAAAGGCGAGAGGAACTCCAGGGTCGTGCCACCATTCCCAGAGTCCCCCAGATGTCTCAGTCCATTCCAGGGAAACCTGTCTTCCCTGCACTGCCTCGAATTCAAGCCGAGGATCGACTCACACCACAATGGCACGTGGGACAGCCCTGTGGGAAAGCCTCGTGGGAAAGCCTCGAGGGAAAGCCACAGATCCCTTGATCCACCCGAAGGGAAGCGTGACACTGCTGCTACAGCTCGGGAGGAAAACGCACGTGCATGCCCCCACTCGAGACGAGCACTGACTCCACTGGGGAGACTCCAGAAGTACCCCAAGATCCATGTCAGCACTGGAGAGGAATCCTCAGGTTCTGGCACCGACTCCACACAAGGTCTTAGGCCCCGGCATCGACGGAGAGAAATCCCGAAAGGCTCCCGAGCAACTCGCATGGGGACTGGCCTTTCCTGAGGTCACCAAAGGGGGTCCCTGTGGTCCCGTAGTAAGTCGAGAGCACCTGCCGCAAGTCGAGAAAATCCAGGAGGTTGTCCCCTCCAGGCGACATGAGGCCCATTTCCGCTGAGGCGACTCGAGGCTAATCACACCTAACCTCTGGAACTTCCAAAGGGTCTTTCACAGACTTGCTGCAACTCAAGAAGTTTCCCGACATACCCGTCTCCACTCAAGAGGAAGCACGAGAGCCCGGCCCACATCCAGAGGAGCCCCGTTTCTGTCTCCTAGCTCGAGAATACGATCCTTTCCCTGCGTGGTCGGGAAAGAATTCCCAGCGTTCCCGTCGCATCTCAAGAGGAGGCACTCTCCACAGGAAAGCGAGAGGAAATCCAGGGTCGTGCCACCATTCCCAAAATCCCCCAGATGTCTCAGTCTATTACAGGGAAACCTGTTTCCCCCCGCTCTGCCTCGACTTTCAAGCGAGGATCGACTCACACCATGGTGGCCGTGGGACAACCCTGAAAAAGCCTCGTGGAAAGCCTCGAGGGAAAGCCACAGATCCCTTGATCCACGCGAAGGGAACCGTGACACTGCTGCTGCAGCTTGGAGGAAAGCGCACGTGCATGCCCTTTCTCGAGACAACGACTGACTCCCCTGGGCAGAATCCAGAAGTACCCCAAGATCCATGTCAGCACTGGAGAGAGAATCCTCAGGTTCCGGCACTGACTCCACACAAGGTCTTAGGCCAGAGCATCGTCGGGAGAGGAATCCCGAGAGGCCCCGAGCAACTCGCATGGGGACTGGCCTTTCCTGAGGCCACCAGAGCGGGTCCCTGAGGTCCCTGTCGTAAGTCGAGAGCACCTGCCGCAACTCGGTAAAATCCAGGAGGTTCTCCCCTCCAGGCGAGATGAGGCCCATTTTCCCCTGAGGCCTCTCGAGGCTAATCACAACCTAACATCTGGAACTTCCAAAGGGTCCTTCATACCCTTGCTGCAACTCAAGAAGTTCCCGGACATACCCGTCTCCACTCGAGTGGAAGCACGAGAGTCCCGCCCACATGCAGAGGAGCACCGTTTCCGTCTCCTAGCTCGAGAGGAGGGATCCTTTCCCTGCGTGGTCGGGAAAGAATTCCCAGCGTTCCCGTCGCATCTCAAGAGGAGGCACTCTCCACAGAAAGGCGGGAGGAACTCCAGGGTGCAACCATTCCCAAAGTCCCCCAGATGTCTCAGTCCATTCCAGGGAAACCTGTTTTCCTTGCACTGCCTAGGCTTTCAAGCGAGGATCGACTCACACCACGGTGGCACGTGGACAGCCCAGTGGGAAAGCCTCGTGGGAAAGCCACAGATCCCTTGATCCACACGAAGGGAAGCCCTGACACTGCTGCTACAGCTCGGGAGGAAAGCGCACGTGCATGACCCCACTCGAGACAAGGACTGACTCCCCTGGGGAGACTCAGGAAGTACCCCAAGATCCATGTCAGCACTGGAGAGGAATCCTCAGGTTCGCGGCACCGACTCCACTCAAGGTCGTATGCCGGGGCCCAGCACCGGTGGAGTCCAGGGAATTCGAAGCGTGGACGGCGTTGGCGTGGAAAGACTTGTTTATTTATTAATGTAAGATTAGATTAGGAAACTATACTGTAGCAAGAAGATTAAGTGGAGTAAGAGGGCTGAATAGCTTGGTTTATGCGGACGGCCAATAAAATTCCAGACTAGGAATTTGCACCACCTACGTTGGGCCACCGGCGCCCGCTTGAATATCTAAGGGTGCCTCTGCCTTAAGCTCCCTTTCGTGCTGGGTCTTAACAGCCAGGGCAAGTAAGTAGACCTGGCGAGCCTCCGCACTCCAGGTGGAGGATTCAGCCTGAAGTTAAAGTAAAGAGCAGAGAGAAGGAAAGGTAGAGAAGAAGAAAGAGAGAGAAAGACACGGGGGGAGCCAGAGTCCCAAGAAACCAGGCTGAGAGACTAGTTCGAGAAGCTGGTCCGAGAAATTGGCCCCCGGCCCTGGCTCCTCCTTTATTGTTCAGAAGGCCTTTTATACTTTTGATAAAACATGGAGATCAATGGATAACACAAAATTATGTAGTGTTCGCAACCCAGATTCTTTCTGTATATCATTTTGTATACAAAAGGTCTCAGGTGATTTACATTATCTTCTGGCCAAGAGGCCTTGTTAACACTTTTTGGCTCTCTTCCTTAATGAATGTTAATTTTGTTTCCCCAGAAGTGTTTTTCTTTAATCTGCATCTCCTTAAAGCATTAAAGTTACATCTCTATAGAACAAAGGTGCAGTGGGTTTATAACAAAGAAGGTACTTAACTCAAAGATCTAATGTTGCTAATACCAGGTCTACTACTTGTTTTTCTATATATACCGAACTATATCTAAAAAATAAAGGATATGAAAATTTGGCAGCAAGCATTGACCCAAAAAATGAAACTTTTAATCAGTCCTATTCTAAAGATTTTGACTCCTCGGAAGCTCCTGCATTCCTAGGATGTTTTTAAGCTTTGCTGTGCCCCCTGCGGTCAGGAGGCCTCAAACAATCACAAGCGCAGCTGTACGAGTCCTACAGGCAGGCTAGAAAGCCATCAGAGGGTTTTTGGATTGAAACACTCTTTCAAATGCAGAAGACTAACGCCCTGAATTGACTTTTTCCAGAAAAGGTCAAGAAGAGTGAAAAAGCAGAGCACAAAAACCGGCAGATTTTTGTTGGGGTACATGCTTAAAAATTTCCAGAGGGGTCCATGAAGTCTGAGCACGCCTTGCCTATGTCAGCTTCCTTCCTCATAAACTTGTCAAGGGCGGGCTTCCTCACACTGGCTCCCGGCAGTCTCAGGCCCCGGCATCGACGGAAGAGGAATCCCGAGAGGCCCCCGAGCAACTCGCAATGCGGACGGGCCTTTCCTGAGGCCACCAGAGCGGGTCCCTGAGGTCCCCGTCGTAAGTCGAGAGCACCTGCTGCAACTCGAGAATATCCAGGAGGTTCTCCCCTCCAGTCGAGATGAGGCCCATTTCCGCTGAGGCGTCTGGAGGCTAATCACACCTAACCTCTGGAACTTCCAAAGGGTCCTTCACACCCTTGCTGCAACTGAAGAAGTTCCCCGACATACCCGTCTCCACACGAGAGGAAGCACGAGAGTCCGCCCTCATCCAGATGAGCCCCGTTTCCGTCTCCTAGCTCGAGAGGGAGGGATCCTTCCCCTGCGTGGTCGGGAAAGAATTCCCGGTGTTTTCCGTCGCATCTCAAGAGGAGGCGCTCTCCACAGGAAAGACGAGAGGAACTCCAGGGTCGTGCCACCATTCCCAGAGTCCCCCAGATGTCTCAGTCCATTCCAGGGAAACCTGTTTTCCCTGCACTGCCTCGACTTTCAAGCCGAGGATCGACTCTCACCACGGTGGCACGTGGGACAGCCCTGTGGGAAAGCCTCGTGGGAAAGCCACAGATCCCTTGATCCACGAGAAGGGAAGAGTGACACTGCTGCTAACAGCTCGGGAGGAAAGCGCACATGCATGCCCCCACTCGAGACGAGGACTGACTCCCCTGGGGAGACTCAGGAAGTACCCCAAGATCCATGTCAGCACTAGGAGAGGAATCCTCAGGTTCCGGCACCCGACTCCACTCAAGGTCTTATGCCGGGGTCCAGCCCGGTGGATCCAGGGAATTCGAAGGGTGGACGGCGTTGGCGTGGAATGACTTGTTTATTTATTAATGTAAGATTAGATTAGGAAACTATAGTGTAGTAAGAAGATTAAGTCGAGGAAGAGGGCTGAATAGCTTGGTTTACGCGGATGGCCAATAAAATTCCAGACAAGGAATTTGCACCACCTACTTTGGGCCACCGGCGCCCGCTTGAATATCTAAGGGTGCTCGCATTAAGCTCCCTTTCGTGTGGGTCTTAACAGCCAGGGCAAGTAAGTAGACCTGGCGAGCCTCCGCACTCCAGGTGGGAGATTCAGCCTGAAGTTATAATAAGGAGCAGAGAGAAGGAAAGGTAGAGAAGAAGAAAGAGAGAGAAAGACACGGGGGGAGCCAGAGTCCCAAGAAACCAGGCTGAGAGACTAGTTCGAGAAGCTGGTCCGAGAAACTGGCCCCGGCCCCTAGCCTCCTCCTTTATTGTTCAGAAGGCCTTTTATACTTTTGATAAAACATGGAGACCAATGGATAACACAAAATTATGTAGCGTTTGCAACCCAGATTCTTTCTGTATCTCATTTTGTATACAAAAGGTCTCAGGTGATTTACATTATCTTCTGGCCAAGAGGCTTGTTAAAACTTTTTGGCTCTCTTCCTTAATGAATGTTAATTTTGTTTCCCTAGAAGTGTTTTTCTTTAATCTGCATCTCCTTAAAGCATTAAAGTTACATCTCTATAGAACAAAGGTGCAGTGGGTTATAACAAAGAAGGTACTTAACTCAAAGATCTAATGTTGCTAATACCAGGGTCTACTACTTGTTTTTCTATATACCAACTATATCTAAAAATAAAGGAAATGAAAATTTGGCAGCAAGCATTGACCCAAAAAACTGAAACTTTTAATCAGTCCTATTCTAAAGATTTTGACTCCTCGGAAGCTCCTGCATTCCTAGGATATTTTAAGCTTCCTGTGCCTCCTGCGGTCAGGAGGCCTCAAACAATCACAAGCGCAGCTGTACGAGTCCTACAGGCAGGCTAGAAAGCCATCAGAGGGTTTTTGGATTGAAACACTCTTTCAAATGCAGAAGAGTAACGCCCTGAATTGACTTTTTCCAGAAAAGGTCAGAAGAGTGAAAAAGCAGAGCACAAAACCCGGCAGATTTTTGTTGGGGTACATGCTTAAAAATTTCCAGAGGGGTCCCTGAAGTCTGAGCACGCCTTGCTTATGTCAGCTTCCTTCCTCATAACCTTGTCACGGGCGGGCTTGCTCACACTGGCTCCCGGCAGTCTTAGGCCCCGGCATCGACGGGAGAGGAATCCCGAGAGGCCCCCGAGCAACTCGCATGCGGACTGGCCTTTTCCTGAGGCCACCAGAGCGGGTCCCTGATCCGCGTCGTAAGTCGAGAGCACCGGCCCGCTACTCGAGAAAATCCAGGAGGTTCTCCCCTCCAGGCGAGATGAGGCCCATTTCCGCTGAGGCGTCTCGAGGCTAATCACACCTACCTCTGGAACTTCCAAAGGGTCCTTCACACCCTTGCTGCAACTCAAGAAGTTCCCCGACATACCCGTCTCCACTCGAGAGGGAGCATGAGTGTCCCGCCCTCATCCAGAGGAGCCCCGTTTCCGCCTCCTAGCTCGAGAGGAGGGATCCTTCCCCTGCGTGGTCGGGAAAGAATTCCCGGCGTTTCCGTCGCATCTCAAGAGGAGGAGCTCTCCACAGGAAAGGCGAGAGGAACTCCAGGGTCGTGCCACCATTCCCAGAGTCCCCCAGATGTCTCAGTCCATTCCAGGGAAACCTGTTTTCCCTGCACTGCCTCGACTTTTAAGCCGAGGATCGACTCACACCACGGTGGCACGTTGGACAGCCCTGTGGGAAAGCCTCGAGGGAAAGCCACAGATCCATCGATCCAAGCGAAGGGAAGCGTTACACTGCTGCTAGAGCTGGGGAGGAAAGCGCATGTGCATGCCCCCACTCGAGACGTGGACTGACTCCCCTGGGGAGACTCCAGAAGTACCACAAGATCCATGCCAGCCCTGGAGAGGAATCCTCAGGTTCAGGCACCGACTCCACACAAGCTCTTAGGCCCCGGGATCGATGGGAGAGGAATCCAGAGAGTCCCCCGAGCAACTCGCATCGGGACTGGTCTGTCCTGAGGCCACCAGAGCGGGTTCCTGAGGTCCCTGTCGTAAGTCGAGAGCACCTGCCGCCACTCGAGAAAATCCAGGAGGTTCTCCCCTCCAGGTGAGATGAGGCTCATTTCTGCTGAGGCGTCTTGAGGCTAATCACACCTAACCTCAAGAATTTCCAAAGGGCCCTTCACACGCTTGCTGCAACTCAAGAAGTTCCCCGACATACCCGTCTCCACTCGAGAGGAAGCACGAGAGTCCCGCCCACATCCAGAGGAGCCCCGTTTTCGCCTCTTGCTCGAGAGGAGGGATCCTTTCCCTGCGTGGTCGGGAAAGAATTCCCGGCATTCCCGTCGCATCTCAAGAGGAGGCGCTCTCCACAGGAAAGGCGAGAGGAACTCCAGGGTCGTGCCACCATTCCCAGAGTCCCCCAGATGTCTCAGTCCGTTCCAGGGAAACCTGTTTTCCCTGCACTGCCTCGACTTTCAAGCCGAGGATCGACTCACACCATGGTGGCACGTGGGACAGCCCTGAGGGAAAGCCTAGTGGGAAAGCCACAGATCCCTTGATCCACGCGAAGGGAAGCGTGACACTGCTGCTACAGCTCGGGAGGAAAGCGCACGTGCATGCCCCTTCTCGAGACGAGGACTGACTCCCCTGGGTAGACTCAGGAAGTACCCCAAGATCCATGTCAGCACTGGAGAGGAATCGTCTGGTTCTGGCACCGACTCCACACAAGGCCTTAGGGCCCCGCATCGAAGGGAGAGGAATCAGGAGAGGCCCCAGAGCAACTCGCATGGGGACTGGCCTTTCCTGAGGCCACCAGAGTGGGTCCCTGAGGTCCCCGTTGTAAGACGAGATTACCTGCCCCAACTCGAGAAAATCCAGGAGGTTCTCCCCTCCAGGCGAGATGAGCCCCATTCCACTGAGGCGTCTCGAGGCTAATCACACCTAAACTCTGGAACTTCCAAAGGGTCCTTCACACCCTTGCTGCAACTAAAGAAGTTCCCCGACATACCCGTCTCCACTCGAGAGGAAGCACGAGAGTCCCGCCCACATCCAGAGGAGCGCTGTTTCCGCCTCCTAGCTCTAGAGGAGGGATCATTTCCCTGCGTGTTCGGGAAAGAATTCCCGGCGTTCCCGTCGCATCTCAAGTGGAGGCGCTCTCCACAAGAAAGGCGAGAGGAACTCCAGGGTCGTGCCACCTTTCCCTGAGTCCCCCAGATGTCTCAGTCCATTCCAGGGAAACCTGTTTTCCCTGCACTGCCTCGACATTCAAGGCGAGGATCGACTCACAACACGGTGGTACGTGGGATAGCCCTGTGGGAAAGCCTCGTGGGAAAGCCTCGAGGGAAAGCCACAGATCCCTTGATCCACGCAAAGGGAAGCATGACACTGCTGCTACAGCCCGGGAGGTAAATGCACGTGCATGCCCCCACTCGAGACGGGGACTGACTCCCCTGGGGAGACTCCTAGAAGTACCCCAAGATCCATGTCAGCACTGGAGAGGAATCCTCAGGTTCCGGCACTGACACCACACAAGGTCTTATGCCGGGGTCCAGCCCCGGTGGATCCAGGAAATTCGAAGGGTGGACGGCGTTGGCGTGGAAAGACTTGTTTATTTATTAATGTAAGATTAGATTAGGAAACTATAGTGTAGTAAGAAGATTAAGTGGAGTAAGAGGGCTGAATAGGTTGGTTTACGCGGAAGGCCAATAAAATTCCAGACAAGGAATTTGCACCACCTACGTTGGGCCACCGGCGCCCGCTTGAATATCTAACGGTGCCTCGCCTTAAGCTCCCTTTCGTGCGGGTCTTAACAGCCAGGGCAAGTAAGTAGACCTGGCGAGCCTCCGCACTCCAGGTGGAGATTCAGCCTGAAGTTAAATTAAAGAGCAGAGGGAAGGAAAGGTAGAGAAGAAGAAAGAGAGAGAAAGACACAGGGGGAGCCAGAGTCCCAAGAAACCAGGCTGAGAGACTAGTTCGAGAAGCTGGTCTGAGAAACTGGACCCCGGCCCCTGGCCTCCTCCTTTATTGTTCAGAAGGCCTTTTATACTTTTGATAAAACATGGAGAACAATGGATAACACAAAATTATGTAGCGATCACAACCCAGATTCTTTCTGTACATCATTTTGTATACAAAAGGTCTCAGGTGATTTACATTATCTTCTGGCCAAGAGGCTTGTTAACACTTTTTGGCTCTCTTCCTTAATGAATGTTAATTTTGTTTCCCCTGAAGTGTTTTTCTTTAATCTGCATCTCCTTAAAGCATTAAAGTTACATCTCTATAGAACAAAGGTGCAGTGGGTTATAACAAAGAAGGTACTTAACTCAAAGATCTAATGTTGCTAATACCAGATCTACTACTTGTTTTTCTATATACCAACTATATCTAAAAATAAAGGATATGAAAATTTGGCAGCAAGCATTGACCCAAAAAACGAAACTTTTAATCAGTCCTATTCTAAATATTTTGACTCCTCGGAAGCTCCTGCATTCCTAGGATGTTTTAAGCTTCCTGTGCCTCCTGCGGTCAGGAGGCCTCAAACAATCACAAGCGCAGCTGTACGAGTCCTACAGGCAGGCTAGAAAGCCATCAGAGGGTTTTTGGATTGAAACACTCTTTCAAATGCAGAAGAGTAACGCCCTGAATTGACTTTTTCCAGAAAAGGTCAGAAGAGTGAAAAAGCAGAGCACAAAACCCGGCAGATTTTTGTTGGGGTACATGCTTAAAAATTTCCAGAGGGGTCCCTGAAGTCTGAGCACGCCTTGCTTATGTCAGCTTCCTTCCTCATAACCTTGTCACGGGCGGGCTTCCTCACACTGGCTCCCGGCAGTCTTAGGGCCCGGCATCGACGGGAGAGGAATCCCGAGAGGCCCCCGAGCAATTCGCATGCGGACTGGCCTTTTCTGAGGCCACCAGAGCGGGTCCCTGATCCGCGTCGTAAGTCGAGAGCACCGGCCGCTACTCGAGAAAATCCAGGAGGTTCTCCCCTCCAGGCGAGATGAGGCCCATTTCCGCTGAGGCGTCTCGAGGCTAATCACACCTACCTCTGGAAATTCCAAAGGGTCCTTCACACCCTTGCTGCAACTCAAGAAGTTCCCCGACATACCCGTCTCCACTCGAGAGGGAGCATGAGAGTCCCGCCCTCATCCAGAGGAGCCCCGTTTCCGCCTCCTAGCTCTAGAGGAGGGATCCTTCCCCTGCGTGGTCGGGAAAGAATTCCCGGCGTTTCCGTCACATCTCAAGAGGAGGAGCTCTCCACAGGAAAGGCGAGAGGAACTCCAGGGTCGTGCCACCATTCCCAGAGTCCCCCAGATGTCTCAGTCCATTCCAGGGAAACCTGTTTTCCCTGCACTGCCTCGACTTTTAAGCCGAGGATCGACTCACACCACGGTGGCACGTTGGACAGCCCTGTGGGAAAGCCTCGAGGGAAAGCCACAGATCCATCGATCCAAGCGAAGGGAATCGTTACACTGCTGCTAGAGCTGGGGAGGAAAGCGCATGTGCATGCCCCCACTCGAGACGTGGACTGACTCCCCTGGGGAGACTCCAGAAGTACCACAAGATCCATGCCAGTCCTGGAGAGGAATCCTCAGGTTCAGGCACCGACTCCACACAAGCTCTTAGGCCCCGGGATCGATGGGAGAGGAATCCAGATAGTCCCCCGAGCAACTCGCATCGGGACTGGTCTGTCCTGAGGCCACCAGAGCGGGTTCCTGAGGTCCCTGTCGTAAGTCGAGAGCACCTGCCGCCACTCGAGAAAATCCAGGAGGTTCTCCCCTCCAGGTGAGATGAGGCCCATTTCTGCTGAGGCGTCTCGAGGCTAATCACACCTAACCTCAAGAATTTCCAAAGGGCCCTTCACACGCTTGCTGCAACTCAAGAAGTTCCCCGACATACCCGTCTCCACTCGAGAGGAAGCACGAGAGTCCCGCCCACATCCAGAGGAGCCCCGTTTTCGCCTCTTGCTCGAGAGGAGGGATCCTTTCCCTGCGTGGTCGGGAAAGAATTCCAGGAATTCCCGTCGCATCTCAAGAGGAGGCCGCTCTCCACAGGAAAGGCGAGAGGAACTCCAGGGTCCGTGCCACCATTCCCAGAGTCCCCCAGATGTCTCAGTCCGTTCCAGGGAAAACCTGTTTTCCCTGCACTGCCTCGACTTTCAAGCCGAGGATCCACTCACACCACGCGTGGCACGTGGACAGCCCTGTGGGAAAGCCTAGTGGGAAAGCCACAGATCCCTTGATCCACGCGAAGGGAAGCGTGACACTGCTGCTACAGCTCGGGAGGAAAGCGCACGTGCATGCCCCTACTCGAGACGAGGACTGACTCCCCTGGGAAGACTCAGGAAGTACCCCAAGATCCATGTCAGCACTGGAGAGGAATCTCAGGTTCCGGCACCGACTCCACTCAAGGTCTTATGCCGGGGTCCAGCCCCCGGTGGATCCAGGGAATGTGAAGGGTGGACGGCGTTGGCGTGGAAAGTCTTGTTTATTTATTAATGTAAGATTAGATTAGGAAACTATAGTGTAGTAAGAAGATTAAGTGGAGGAAGAGGGCTGAATAGCTTGGTTTACGCGGACGGCCAATAAAATTCCAGACAAGCAATTTGCACCCACCTACGTTGGGCCACCGGCGCCCGCTTGAATATCTAAGGGTGCCTCGCCTTAAGCTCCCTTTCGTGCGGGTCTTAACAGCCAGGGCAAGTAAGTAGACCTGGCGAGCCTCGCGCACTCCAGGTGGAGATTCAGCCTGAAGTTAAAGTAAAGAGCAGAGGGAAGGAAAGGTAGAGAAGAAGAAAGAGAGAAAAGACACAGGGGGAGCCAGAGTCCCAAGAAACCAGGCTGAGAGACTAGTTCGAGAAGCTGGTCCGAGAAATTGGCCCCCCGGCCCCTGGCCTCCTCCTTTATTGTTCAGAAGGCCTTTTATACTTTTGGTAAAACATGGAGATCAATGGATAACACAAAATTATGTAGTGTTCGCAACCCAGATTCTTTCTGTATATCATTTTGTATACAAAAGGTCTCAGGTGATTTACATTATCTTTTGGCCAAGAGGCTTGTTAACACTTTTTGGCTCTCTTCCTTAATGAATGTTAATTTTGTTTCCCCTGAAGTGTTTTTTCTTTAATCTGCATCTCCTTAAAGCATTAAAG
>NW_017215179.1:0-14120 GCF_001704415.2 Capra hircus
GCCATGAAGTGATGGGAATTCTGGATGCGCGATGATCTTCATTTTCTGAAATGTTGAGCTTTAGTCAATCTTTTTTTCACTTTCTGCCATAAGGGTGGTGTCATCTGCATATCTGAGATTCTTGATATTTCTCCCAGGCAATCTGGATTCCAGCGTGTGCTTCCTGCAGATGTATCTCATGATGTACTCTGCATATAAGTTAAATAAGCAGGGTGACAATACACTGCCTTGACATATTCTTTTCCTATTTAGAACCAGTCTGTTGTTCCATGTCCAGTTCGAACTGTTTCTTCCTGACCTGCATACAGGTTTCTCAAGAGACAGGTCAGGTGGTCTGGTATTCCCATCTCTTTCAGAATTTTTCCCAGTTTATTGTGATCCACACAGTCAAAGGCTTTGGCATAGTCAATAAAGCAGAAATAGATGTCTTTTTTTCTTGAACTCTCTTGCTTTTTCAATGATCCAGTGGATGTTGGCAGTTTGATCTCTGGTTTCTCTGCATGTTTTAAATCCCTCTTGAACATTTGGAAGTTCACAGTTCATGTGAACTTGGAGAATTTTGAGCATTACTTTACTAGTGTGTGAGATGAGTGCAATTGTGCAGCAGCTTGAATATTCTTTGTCATTGCCTTTCTTTGGGATTGGAATGAAAACTGACCTAATGACTAGATGTTTTCAATTGCATATGCTGAAAGAACTGGCTGTGCAGTTTTGAAGAAAAAAAATCATTTTAACCCATTTTCTCTGAAGTGCAAGGCATATCATGGCCATCCCTGAATCATAAAGTCACCTTTTCTTTATGTAGTCATAGTTTCATGCCTAAATTATAGGCCAACTCATGCTCAAATTGACTCTGATGTCAGGGGCAGATCAACTAAAAAAGCTTGGATTGTCCTCTGGAGGAAAGTGAGATCTTTGTCCCACGAGAAGAATCTGAAGGGTTAAGGGAACTTGCAAGAGTGGGGAAAGCTTAGTCCATCCTACATGTACCAAAATCTTAAATAAGGCTTATTTACTTTACGCGAAGTAAAAAAACAGATGATGAAAACAATTATAAATCAATGAAAGGTAAAGAAATCCATAGTCTGTTATCAAAAATTGCATTCTAAGAAAACTTTGTTCTCTTAACCTAGAGAGGAGACTAAATTCCATCTGGTACCAGCTTACCAGAAGACAAACAAACAAACAAACAAATTATCGGTAAGCTTAAAAAATGTATATTCCATATATCTTGAAGTAGCAGTATTTCTGCAAAGGCATCAGTGTGAAATCATAGAAGACATGGTTAAAACCTGATTAAATAGAAATTGACAATGTAATCTGGTCACTGCTGCGACTTGAAATGTTTTAATATGATAACTGGAATTATAACTGACAGCATTTGACCAGGACATATCAGATTTTCACGGATGTCAGATAATTTCTAGGATATCTATATTAGGAACTGAAGGAATCTTTGAACCTAGGAAAGAAAACAACAGTCTCAAAGGCCCTTGCTGAATATCTATCAGCAAGGAATGTCTTTGCAAGGATCGCAAAAAATGAAGGGAAATTACACCGACCTGCCTCTGCAACTTCGGTCCTCTGAGCAGATCTGGAGGTCTCCCTTTGTATAAGCTAACCTGTTCCTTCCAAATAGAGGTTTGCAACACAAAACAAGTGGCCGCCTATTCTTCCTCGAAGGAGGATCTCTTTCCCCACATCCTGCGAACTCCTTTTCCCAGCCTCCAGGAAAAGCGCTTCTTGCAGTTCCTTTCAGAAAATCCTATGGACGGAGAAGCCTGGTAGGCTGCAGTCCGTGGGGTCGCTGAGGGTCGGACGCGACTGAGCGACTGCACTTTCATTTTCACTTTCATGCATTGGAGAAGGCAATGGCAACCCACTTACTGTTCTTGCCTGGAGAATCCCAGGGACGGGGGAGCCTAGTGGGCTACCGTCTATGGCGTCCCACAGAGTCGAACACGACTGAAGCAACTTAGCAGCAGCAGCAGCAGCAGTTCCTTTCTTAGGGGCAGTTATCCCTGAGATTGGGACCTGGAAAGGCAGAGCCACCTCCACACACACGTCTTTTCTGTCCCCTTTCCTCTGGAGGAGAGCTCTAGTGAGCCTAGGTCGGTCAGGAAAATTCTTGGCTTTGACGGGATCACACCCGGTGTGTGAACCTGCATACCCGACCTAGGGGCCACAGGGCACCTGTTTTGCTCGAGTGGGTCCTGGAGGGGTGCAGCATAGCAAGAGCTTAAAAATCCATCCAATTTGTCTTTTTTTTTTTTTACCTCGGAGAGAACGAGTTTGCTCCACCTCCACCCTTTGGCAGTGTGGAGGGAAGAGGGCACCACCCTCTCCCAAAGGGGACATAGGGCCTACCAGGAGAGAAAGGCCCCTTGAGAAGCTGAGCCCAGGTAGGCAGCCAGTGATGTCAAGCACACTCCCGCTGCTTGCTTCTTCATGGGCACTCCCATGATCTGCTAGGAATGTCTTTGCAAGGATCTCAAAGGGAAGGGGAGATACATGGCCCTGTCTCTGGAACTTCAGTCCTCTGAGCAGATCTGGAAGTCTTGAGTTGTATAAGCAAACCTGTTCCTTCCAAATAGAGGCTTGCAAACACACCCCCGGTGGTTGCCTCTTCTTCCCCGAAGAAGTCTTTCTTTCCCCACATGCTGCGAACTCCCTGTCCCAACCTCCAAGAATAGCGCTTCTTGCCATTCCTTTCTTAGAGGCAGTTATCCCTGAGCTTGGGGCCGTAGGGAGTAGCCCCACACTCACAGGGAAAGGCAAAGACTCCTCCATACATCTCCTGTATCCCCTTTGCTCTGGAGGAGAGCTCTAGTGAGCCTAGGTCTTTCAGGAAAATTCTTGGCTTGGACAGGATCTCACCCTGTTTGTGAACCTGCATATCCAACCAGGGGCCACAGAGCACCTGTTTCAGTAAAGTGGGCCCTGAAAGGGTGCAGCCTAGCAAGAGCTTGAAAATCCATTCAATTGCTGTTTTTGTACCTCTGACAGAGCGAGCTTGGCTCCACCCTTTGGCAGTGAGGAGAAAAGAGGCATGACACCCTCCCCAAGGGGACATGGGGCCTATTCGAGAGGAAAGGCCCCTTGTGGAGATGAGGCCAGGAAGGCACACAGTCGTGTCAAACACACTCCCACTGCTTGCTTCTTCAGGGGCACACCCGCTATCAGCTAGGAATGTCTTTGCAATGATCACAAAGGGAAGGGGAGATACAGGGCCCTGCTTCAGGACCTCCGGTGCTCTGAGCAAATCTCGAGGTCTCCCGTTGTTGGTCAAGGTCAAGGTCAAGTTCAAGTCAAGGTCAAGTTCAAGTCAAGTTCAAGTTCAAGTTCAAAGTTCAAGGTCAAGTTCAAGTCAAGTCAAGGTCAAGTTCAAGTGAAGTTCAAGTTCAAGTTGAAGTTCAAGTTCAAGTCAAGGTGAAGTTCAAGTTCAAGTTGAAGTTCAAGTCAAGTCAAGGTCAAGGTCAAGTTCAAGTTCAAGTCAAGTCAAGTCAAGGTCAAGTCAAGTTCAAGTCAAGTCAAGTCAAAAGTTCAAGTTCAAGTTCAAGTCAAGTCAAGTCAAGTTCAAGTTTCAAGTTCAAGTCAAGTTCAAGTTCAAGTTGAAGTTCAAGTTCAAGTCAAGTTCAAGTTCAAGGCAAGGTCAAGGCCTTCAAGTTCAAAGTCAAGGTCAAGGTCAAGTTCAAGGTCAAGGTCAAGTTCAAGTTCAAGGGCAGGGCAAGGCCAAGCCCAAGACCAAGGCAAGGGCAAGGGCACCGCCAAGGGCAAGGCCAAGGCCCAGGCCAAGGCAAAGGCCAAGGCCACCAAAGCGAAGCCCAAACTCCGTAATGCCTGACAAAAGGCAGAAGCCACTAGGCCCCTGTGCAGAGGAAGCCACTGAAGGCAGCAAGGCCACAGAGCTCCCCGACTCCCATTCCCACAGGAAGATGTGAGGATAAAGGGCCTCATCCCAGCAAAGCACCCGCTCCCACCACCCCCGCAACCCCGGCCCCCGCCCCCCGCAGCACGCACCCTGAAACAACACTGCCTTCCCAGAAAAGAGAACGGAGAAGCCATGTGTGTGCCAAAGGAGCAAGATGAACGAACGATGCCATGCCCTCCAACTTTGGGCACACCTGACGCCTCGGAACCCCGGGCCTGGCCGATGGGTCCCCGCCGTTCTTGGGTGGGAGGGGGGTCAACACATTGGCCGAGAGCCCTTGCCCAGGCCACCCGCAAATCCCCTGAGATGTGATCCGACCACAGGGACCGAGGGCAAACGTACCGCTTGAGGTGCTGGAGGAGCCAGACGAAGCCATGGTGGGAGAGGCACACGGGCACGCTGCAGACTGCTGGCCGAGTGGGCGGGGACCCAGCAGCTTAGGACTCTGGAGAACGGGAGGCGTCTCCGCCACCATTGACGTCAATAGGGTTTGGGTGGGTAGATGGAGGGGGCTGCCCCTGGCCTCGTTCCAAGCAGAGACCCTGGACGGAGTCCCGTGAAGCGAGTGGGCTTTTCCCGGGCACAGCTGTGCCCTGGACCGCCACGATCCCCGTTGGGGTGGGCGGGCAGTTCGCGCGCTTTGGTTTGTGGCCCTCCCTCGCAGCGGGGGTGGGATCAACCCCGGGTGGATCAATCAGGGGCCCTCAGCAGTGCCAAGGGAGCTTACCGCCCAGGAAACGCCCCAAGGTCCCTTTGAATTGGCCACCAACGCCCCCTTTCCCAGCCTGCCTTTCTCTGGGATTTCTTGCCTTTTCACATTCCACAGGTCCCTGGGCCTCGACTGTCCCCCGCTGGCTCCTCCGAGGCATTCCGGGACACCAGACGCTCTCTCCAGCGCCTCCACCTAGATCCCTCGCTGTCCTCGCCTCCGTTTCCCCCATGCCCCCTCCGCAACTCCTCCGTGGGCTCTTGGCGTCCTTTCACTACAGCAGTCACAGAGTGCCAACACCGAGGGCTTTGAGTTGCCTGGAGCCCAAGGCTCCGGCCAGAGACCTGAGGGGCCAGCGTTTGGAATGGCAGCTAATGCCATTTGGGGCTTTTCTCACATGGAGCCTGAGGCCCGCACCTCCGCGGGCAAACCACCAGCGCGAGTGCCCTGGAGATACCCACCCAAGGGGACAGTGTACCACCTACTGTGGGGAAGGAGGTTCCTGTTTTCCCTGCACTGGTTCGACTTTCACGCCGAGGATCGACTCACACCATGATGGCAAGTGGAATAGCCCTGTGGGAAAGCCTCATGGGAAAGACTCCAGGGAAAGCCACAGATTCCTTGATCCACGAGAAGGGAAGCGTGACACTGCTGCTACCACTCGGGAGGAAAGCGCACGTGCATGACCCCACTCGAGCCGAGGACTGACGCCACTTGGGAGACTCCAGAAGTACGCCAAGATCCATGTCAGCACTGGAGAGGAATCCTCAGGTTCCGGTCCCGACTTCACACAAGGTCTTAGGCCCCGGCATCGATGGGAGAGGAATCCTGAGAGGCCCCCTAGCACCTCGCATGGGGACTGGCCTTTCCTGAGGTCACCAGAGTGGGTCCCTGAGGTCTCTGTTGTAAGTCGAGAGCACCTGCGGCAACTCGAGAAAATCCAGGAGGTTCTCCCCTCCAGGCGAGATGAGGCCCATTTCCGCTGAGGCGTCTCGAGGCTAATCACACCTAACCTCTGGAACTTCCAAAGGGTCCTTCACAACCTTGCTGCAACTCAAGAAGTTCCCTGACATACCCGTCTCCACTAGAGAGGAAGCACGAGAGTCCTGCCCACATCCAGAGGAGCTCGGTTTCCGCCTCCTAGCTCGAGAGGAGGGATCCTTTCCCTGCGTGGTCGGGAAAGAATTCCCGGCGTTCCCGTCGCATCTCAAGAGGAGGCGCTCTCCACAGGAAAGGCGAGAGGAACTCCAGGGTCGTGCCACCATTCCCTGAGTCCCCCAGATGTCTCAGTCCATTCCAGGGAAACCTGTTTTCCCTGCACTGCCTTGACTTTTAAGCCGAGGATCGTCTCACACAACGGTGGCACGTGGAACAGCCCTGGGAAAGGGAAAGCCTCGTGGGAAAGCTTTGAGCGAAAGCCACAGATCCCTTGATCCACGCGAAGGGAAGCGTGACACTGCTGCTACAGCTCGGGAGGAAAGAGCAGGTGCATGCCCCCACTCGAGACGAGGACTGACTCCCCTGGGGAGACTCCAGAAGTATCCCAATATCGATATCAGCACTGGAGAGCAATCCTCAGGTTCCGGCACCGACTCCACACAGGGTCTTATGCCCGGCATCGACCGGAGAGGAATCCCCGAGAGGCCCCTGAGCAACTCGCATGGGGACTGGCCTTTCCTGAGGCCACCAGAGCGGGTCCCTGAGGTCCCCGTGGAAAGTCGAGAGCACCTGCCGCAACTCGAGAAAATCCAGGAGGTTCTCCTCTCCCAGGCCAGATGAGGCCCATTTCCGCTGAGGCGTCTCCAGGCTAATCACAACTAACACTCTGGAACTTCCAAAAGGGTCCTTCACACTCTTGCTGCAACTCAAGAAGTTCCCCCGACATACCCGTCTCCCCTCGAGAGGAAGCACGAGAGTCCCGCCCACATCCAGAGGAGCCCCATTGCCGCCTCCTAGCTCGGAGAGGAGGGATCCTTTCCCTGCGTGCTCGGGAAAGAATTCCAGGCGATCCCCGTCGCATCTCAAGAGGAGGCACTCTCCACTAGAAAGGTTAGAGGAACTCCAGGGTCGTGCCACCATTCCCTGAGTCGCCCAGATGTATCAGTCTATTCCATGGAAACCTGTTTTCCCCTGCACAGCCTCGACTTTCAAGCCAAGGAATTGACTAACACCACGGTGCCATGTACGACAGCCCTGTGGGAAAGCCTCTTGGGAATGCCTCGTGTGAAAGCCTCGTGAGAAAGCCTCGAGGGAAAGCCACAGATCCCTTGATCCACGCGAAGGGAAGCGTGACACTGGCTGCTACAGCTCGGGAGGAAAGCGCACGTGCATGCCCCCCACTCGAGACGAGGACTGACTCCACTGGAGAGACTCCAGAAGTACCCCCAAGATCCATGTCAGCACTGGAGAGGAATGCTCAGGTTCTGGCACCGAATCCACACTAGATCTTAGTCCCCAGTATCGACGGGAGAGGAATCCCGAGAGGCCCCCGAGCAACTTGCATGGGGACTGGTCTTTCCTGAGGCCACCAGAGCGGGGTCCCTGAGGTCCCCATCGTAAGTCGAGAGCACCTGCAACAAATCGAAAAAAATCCAGGAGGTTCTACCCTCCAGGCGAGATGAGGCCCATTTCCGCTTAGGCGTCTCGAGGCTAAACACATCCACACCTGGAACTTCCAAAGGGTCCTTCACACCCTTGCTGCAAATCAAGAAGTTCCCCGACATACCCGTTTCCACCTCGAGAGGAAGCACGAGAGTCCCGCCCACATCCAGAGGAACCGCGGTTTCCCCCTCCTAGCTCGAGAGGAGAGTTCCTTTCCCTGCGTGGTCGGGAAAGTATTCGAAGGGTTTTCCGTCGCAACTCAAGACGAGGTGCTCTCCACAGGAAAGGCAGAGGACTCCAGGGTCGTGCCACCATTCCCAGAGTCCCCCAGATGTCTCAGTCCATTCCAGGGAAACTGTTTTCCCTGCACTGCCTCGACGTTCAAGCCGAGGATCGACTCACACCACGGTGGCACGTGGGACATCCCTGTGGGAATGCCTAGTGGTAAAGCCTCGAGGGAAAGCCACAGATCCCTTGATCACGGGAAGGTAAGCGCGACACTGCTGCTACAGCTCGGAAGGAAAGCGCACGTGCATGCCCCCACTCGAGACGAGGACTGACTCCCCTGTGGAGACTCCAGAAGTACCCCAAGATCCATGTCAGCACTGGGGAGGAATCCTCAGGTTTCGGCAACGACTCCACACAAGGTCTTAGGCCCCGGCATCGACGGGAGAGGAATCCCGAGAGGCCCCCGTGCAACTCCCATGGGGACTGGCCTTTCCTGAGGCCACCAGAGCGGGTCCCTGAGGTCCCCATTATAATACGAGAGCACCTGCCGCAACTCGAGAATATCCAGGAGGTTCTTCCCTCCAGGCGAGATGAGGCCCATTTCCGCTGAGGGGTCCCGAGGCTAATCACATCTAACATCTGGGACTTCCAAAGGGTCCTTCACACCCTTGCTGCAACTCAAGATGTTCCCCGACATACCCGTCTCCACTGGAGAGGAAGCACGAGAGTCCCGCCCACATCCAGAGGAGCCCCGTTTCCGGCTCCTAGCTCAAGAGGAGGGATCCTTTCCCTGCGTGTTCGGGAAAGAATTCCCGGCGTTCCCGTCGCATCTCAAGAGGAGGCGCTCTCCACAGGAAAGGCGAGAGGAACTCCAGGGTCGTGCCACCATTCCCAGAGTCCCCCAGATGTCTCAGTCCATTCAAGGGAAACCTGTTTTCCCTGCACTGCCTCGACTTTCAAGCCGAGGATCGACTCACACCACGGTGGCACGTGGGACAGCCCTGTGGGAAAGCCTCGTGGGAAAGCCTCTAGGGAAAGCCACAGATCCCTTGATCCACGCGAAGGGAAGTGTGACACTGCTGCTACAGCTCGGGAGGAAAGTGCACGTGCATGCCCCCACTCGAAACGAGGACTGACTCCCCTGGGGAGACTCCAGAAGTACCCGAAGATCCATGTCAGCACTGGAGAGGAATCCTCAGGTTCCGGCACCGACTCCACACAATGTCTTAGGCACCGGCATCGACGGGAGAGGAATCCCGAGAGGCACCCGAGCAACTCCCATGGGGACTGGCCTTTCCTGAGGCCACCAGAGCGGGTCCCTGAGGTCCCCATTATAATTCGAGAGCACCTGCTGCAACTCGAGAAAATCCAGGAGGTTCTCCCCTCCAGGCGAGATGAAGCCCATTTCCAGTGAGGGGTCTGGAGGCTAATCACATCTAACATCTGGAACTTCCAAAGGGTCTTTCACACCCTTCTTGCAACTCAAGATGTTCCCCGACATACCCGTCTCCAATCGAGAGGAAGCACGAGAATCTCGCCCGCATCCAAAGGAGCCCCGTTTCCGCCTCCAAGCTCGAGAGGAGGGACCATTTCCCTGCGTGTTCGGGAAAGAATTCCCGGCGTTCCCGTCGCATCTCAAGAGGAGGCGCTCTCCACAGGAAAGGCGAGAGGAACTCCACGGTCATGCCACCATTCCCAGCGTCTCCCAGATGTCTCAGTCCATTCCAGGGAAACCTGCTTTCCCTGCACTGCCTCGACTTTCATACCGAGGATCGACTCACACCACGGTGGCACGTGGGTCAGCCCTGTGGGAAAGCCTCGTGGGAAAGCCTCAAGGGAAAGCCTCGAGGGAAAGCCACAGATCCCTTGATCCACGCGAAGTGGAAGGGTGACACTGCCTCTACAACTCCGGAGGAAAGCGCACGTGCATGCCCCCACTCGAGACGAGGACTGACGCCCCTGGCGAGACTCCATAAGTACCCCAAGATCCATGTCAGCACTGGAGAGGAATCCTCAGGTTCCGGTGCTAACTCCACACAAGGTCTTATGCCCTGGCATCAACGGGTGCGGAATCCCGGGAGGCCCTTGAGCAACTCGCATGGGGACTGGCCTTTCCTGAGGCCACCAGAGCGGGTCCCTGAGGTCCCCGTGGAAAGTCGAGAGCACCTGCCGCAAATCGAGAAAATCCAGGAGGTTCTCCCCTCCAGCGAGATGAGGCCCATTTCCGCTGAGGCGTCTCCAGGCAAATCACACCTAACCTCTGGAACTTCCAAAGGGTCCTTTACACCCTTGATGCAACACAAGAAGTTCCCCGACATACCCGTCTCCACTCGAGAGGAAGCATGAGAGTCCCGCCCACATCCAAAGGAGCCCCGTTTCCGCCTCCTTCCTCGAGAGGAGGCATCCTTTCGCTGCGTGTTCGGGAAAGAATTCCCGGCGTTCCCGTCGCATCTCAAGAGGAGGCGCTCTCCACAGCAAGGGCGAGAGGAACTCCAGGGTCTTGCCATCATTCCCAGAGACACCAGATGTCTCCGTCCATTCCAGGGAAACCTGATTTCCCTGCACTGCCTGACTTTCAAGTCGAGGATCAACTCACACCACGGTGGCACGTGGGACAGCCCTGTGGGATAGCCTCCTGGGAAAGCCTCGTGAGAAAGTTTCGTGGGAAAGCCTCTAGGGAAAGCCACAGATCCCTTGATCCCCGGGAAGGGAAGCGCGACACTGCTGCTACAGCTCGGGACGAAAGCGCACGTGCATGCCCCACTTCCAGACGAGGACTGACTCCCCTGGGGAGACTCCAGAAGTACCCCAAGATCCATGTCAGCACTGGAGAGGATTGCTCCATTTCTGGCACCGACTCCACACAAGATCTTAGGCCCCGGCATCGACGGGAGAGGAATCTCTAGAGGCCCCCGAGCAACTTGCTTGGGGACTGGCCTTTCCTGAGGCCACCAGAGCAGGTCCCTGAGGTCCCCGACATAAGTCGAGAGCACCTGCTGCAACTCGAGAAAATCCAGGAGGTTCCCCAGTCTAGGCGAAATGAGGCCCATTTCCGCTGAGGCGTCTCGAGGCTAATCACACCTAAACTTTAGAACTTCCAAAGAGTCATCCACACCCTTGCTGCAACTCAAGAAGTTCCCCGACATACCCGTCTCCACTCGAGTGGAAGCACGAGAGTTCTGCCCACATCCAGAGTAGCCCCGTTTCCGGCTTCTAGCTCGAGAGGAGGGATCCTTTCCCTGCGTGGTCGGGAAAGAATTCCCGCGTTCCCGTCGCATCTCAAGAGGAGGCGCTATCCACACTAAAGGCGAGAGGAACTCCAGGGTCGTGCCACCATTCCCAGAGTCCCCCAGATGTCTCAGTCCATTCCAGGGAAACCTGTTTTCCGTGCACTGCCTCGACTTTCCAGCCGAGGATCGACTCATACGACGGTGGCAGGTGGGAGAGCCCTGTGGGAAAGCCTCCTGGGAAAGCCTCGTGGGAAGCCTCAATTGAAAGCCACAGATCCTTGATCCACGCGAAGGGAAGAGCGCCACTGCTGCTACAGCTCGGGAGGAAAGTGCACGTGCGTGCCCCACTCGAGACGAGGACTGGACTCCCCTGGAGAGACTCCCAGAAGGTCCTTCACACCCTGCTGCAATCAAGAAGTTCCCCCGACATACCAGTCTCCCCACTCGAGAGGAAGCACGAGAGTTCCCCCACATCCTGAAGAGCCCCGTTTCCGCCTCCTAGCTCGAGAGGAGGGATCCTTTCCCTGCGAGGTCGGGGATAGAATTCCCTGCGTTCCCGTCGCATCTCAAGAGGAGGCGCTCTCCACAGGAAAGGCGAGAGGATTTCCAGGGTCATGCCACCATTCCCAGAGTCCCCCAGATATCTCAGTCCATTCCAGGGAAACCTGTTCTCCCTGGAACTGCCTCGAATTTCAAGCCGGAGGATTCGACTCACACCACGGTGGCACGTGGGACAGCCCTTGGGAAAGCCTCGTGGGAAAGCCCTAGCTCGGGAAAGCCTCGAGGGAAAGCCACAGGTCCCTTGATCCACGTCGACGGGAAGCGTGACACTGCTGCTACAGCTCGGGAGGGAATGCGAACTGCATGCCGCCACTCGAGACGAGGACTGACTCCCCTGGGAAGACTCCAGAAGTACCCCAAGATCCATGTCAGCCTTGGAGAGGAATGCTCAGGTTACCGGCTACCAACTCGTCACGAGGTCTTAGGCCCCGGCATCGACGGGAAGAGGAATCCCGAGAGGCCCCCGAGCAACTCGCATGGGGACTGGCCTTTCCTGAGGCCACCAGAGCGGGCCCTGTGGTCCCCGTCGATAAGTCGAGAGCACTTTCCTGCAACTCGAGAAAATCCAGGAGGTTCTCCCTCCAGGTGAGATGAGGCCCATTTCCGCTGAGGCGTCTCGAGGCTAATCACGTCTATCTTCTGGAACTTCCAAAGGGTCCTTCACACCCTTGCGGCAACTCAATAAGTTCCCCGACATACCCGTCTCCTACTCGAGAGGAAAGCACGAGAATGCTGCCCACATCCCAGAGGAGCCCCGATTCCGCCTCCAAAGCTCGAGAGAAGGGATCCTTTTCCCTGCGTGTGCGGGAAAGAATTCCCGGCATTCCCGTCACATCTGCAAGTGAAGGCACTCTCCACAGGAAAGGCGAGAGGAACTCCAGGGGTCGTGGCCACCATTCCCCAGATTCCCCCAGATGTCTCAGTCCATTCCAGGGAAAACCTGTTTTCCCTTGCACTGCCTCGACTTTCAAGCCGAGGATCGACTCACACCACGGTGGCACTTGGGACAGTACCTGTGGGAAAGCCTCCTGGGAAATGCCTCCTGGGAAAGCCTAGAGGGAAAGCCACTGATCCCTCGATCCACTCGAAGGGAAGCGTGACATTGCTGCAACAGCTAGGGAGGAAAGCGCACGTTTATGCCCCCACTCGAGACAAGAACTGACTGCCCTGGGAGACTCCAAAGTACCCCAAGATCCATGTCAGCAATGGAGAGGAAACCTCAGGTTCCAGAACCAACTCCACACAAGGTCTTAGGCCCCGGCATCAACGGCAGCGGAATCCGCGAGAGGCCCCCGAGCAACTCGCATGGGGACTGGCCTTTCCTGAGGCACCAGAGCGGGTCCCTGAGGTCCCCCGTCGTAAGTCGAGAGCACCTGCCGCAACTCGAGAAAATCCAGGAGGTTCTCCCCTCCAGGCGAGATGAGGCCCATTTCCGCTGAGGCGTCTCGAGGCTAATCACACCTAACCTCTGAACTTCCAAAGGGTTCTTCACACCCTTGCTACAACTCAAGAAGTTCCGCGACATACCCGTCTCCACCCGAGTGGAAGCACGAGAGTTACGCCCACATCCAGAGGAGCCTCGTTTCCGCCTCCTAGCTCGAGAGGAGGGATCCTTTCCCTTCGTGGTGGGAAAGAATTCCCGTCGTTCCTGTCGCATCAAGAGGTGGCGCTTTCCTCAGGAAAGGCGAGAGGAACACCAGGGTCGTGCCACCATTCCCAGAGTCCCCCAGATGTCTCAGTCCTTTCCAGGGAAACCTTTTTTTCCCTGCACTGCCTCGACTTTCAAGCCGAGGATCGACTCACACCACGGTGGCACGTGGGACAGCCCTGTGGGAAAGCTTGTGGGAAAGCCTCGAGGGAAAGCCCTGATCCTTGATCCACGCGAAGGGAAGCGTGACACTGCTGCTACAGCTCGGAGGGAAAGCGCACGTGCATGCCCCACTCGAGACGAGGACTGACTCCCTGGGGAGACTCCAGAAGACCCAAAGGTCCATGTCAGCACTGGAGAGGAATCCTCAGGTTGGCAACCGACTCCACACAAGGTCTTAGGCACCCCGGCATCGACGGGAGAGGAATCCCGAGAGGCCCCGAGCAACTCGCATGGGACTGGCCTTTCCTGAGGCAACCAGAGCGGGTCCTGAGGTCCCCGTCGTAAGTCGAGAGCAACCTGCCGCAACTCGAGAAAATCCAGGAGGTTCTCCCCTCCAGGCGAGATGAGGCCCATTTCCGCTGAGGCGTCTCGAGGCTAATCACACCTAACCTCTGGAACTTCCAAAGGGTCTTTCACACCCTTGCTGCAACTCAAAGAAGTTCCCGACATACCCGTCTCCACTCGAGAGGAAACGAGAGTCCGCCAATCCAGAGAGCCCGTTTCCGCCTCCTGCTCGAGAGGAGGGATCCTTTCCCTGCGTGTTCGGGAAAGAATTCCCGGCGTTCCGTCGCATCTCAAGAGGAGGCTCTCCCACAGGAAAGGCGAGAGGAACTCCAGGGTCGTGCCACCATTCCCAGAGTCCCCAGATGTCTCAGTCCATTCCAGGGAAACCTGTTTTCCCTGCACTTCCTCGACTTTCAAGCCGAGGATCGACTCACACCAACGGTGGCACGTGGGACAGCCCTGTGGGAAAGCCTTGTGGGAAAGCATCGAGGGAAAGCCACAGTCCCTTGATCCACGCGAAGGGAAGCGTGACACTGCTGCTACAGCTCGGAAGGAAAGCGCACGTGCATGCCCCACTCGAGACGAGGACTGACTCCCTGGGGAGACTCAGAAGTACCCCAAGATCCATGTCAGCACTGGAGAGGGAATCTCAGGTTTGCGGCACCGGACTCCACAGCAAGGTTTTAGGACCGGCATCGACGGGAG
>NW_017215180.1:0-34706 GCF_001704415.2 Capra hircus
TTCCTCTCAGTGCTGACATGGATCTTGGGGGGGTACTCTGCAGCTCTCCACAGGGAGTTCAGTCCTCGTCTCGACGTGGGGGCATGCAAGTGCGTATTATCACCTCCCAAGCTGTAGCCAGCAGTGTCACGCTTTCTTCGCCGTGGATCAAGGGATCTGTGGCTCCGCTCGAGGCTTTCCCACGAGGCTTTACCTCAAGGGTGTACTGGCCAGGGCTGTCCCACGTTGCCACCGTGGTGTGTGTCGATCCTCGGCTTGAAAGTCAGCGCAGTGCAGGCGAAAACAGGTTTCCCTGGAATGGACTTGAGACTCTTGGGCGACTCTGGGAATGGTGGCCGACCCTTGAATTCCTCTCACCTTCCTTTGGACGAGCGCCTCCTCTTGAGATGCGACAGGAACACGGAATTCTTCCCGACCACGAAGGCGGAAAGGATCCCTCCTCTCCGAGCTTTAGAGGCGCCGGAAACGCGGGCTCCCCTGGATGTGGGACGGCGACTGCTCGAGCTTCCTCGTCGAGTGAGACGGGTATTATTGTTCGGGGAAACTTTCTGAGCTCGCAGACCAGGGGTGAAGCCCTTGGAAGTTTTCAGTGAGATGTTAGGATGTTGATTAGCCTCGAGACGCCCGCAGGAAATGGGAGCCTCATCTCCCTTGGCGGGGAGTAACCTCTGAACTTTCTTATCGAGTTGCGGCAGGTGCTTCATCGACTACGCGGGGACCTCAGGGGACTCCGCCTTGGTGGCCTCGAGCGAAAGGCCAGGTCCTGCCATTATGTCGAGTTGCTCGGGCCGGCCTCTTCGGATTTCCTCTCCGTTCGATGCCGGGCGCCTAAGACCTAGTGTGAGAGTCGTGTCCGCAACGTTGAGGAATTTCTCCTCCAGTGCTGACATTGATCTGGGGCTACTCCTTGGAGTCCCCAGGCGAAGTCAGTTCCTCGTGCTCGATAGTGATGGGCGATGCACGCTAGTCTATCCTTCCCGAGCTGTACAGCAGTGCAGCGCTTTCGCCTGGTGCGCTGTGATCAAAGCGATCTTGGTTCTCCTCGAGATACTCCCACGAGCGTTCCACGAGGCTTCCCACAGGGCTTGTCCCACGTACCCACCGTTGTTGTAGAGTCGATCCTCTGGCCTTTAAAGTCGAGGCAGTTCAGGTTAAAAAGGGTTTTCCCTTGGGAATTGCGACTGAGATATCTTGGGGTACTCGGGGAATGGTGCACGACCCGGGGGGAGTCGCTCGGCCTTTCCCTTGTTGGAGAAGCGGCTTCCTCATTGAGAGCGACGCGGAACACTGCGTAGAATTCTTTTTCCCTGACCACGCAGGGAAAGGATCCCTTAGTCCTCGAGCTTTAGGAGTCCGAAACTTGGGTGGCTCCCTTGGACTGGGCGGGACACTCGTAGCTTCCTTCTTCAAGTGCAGACGGGTATTGTTGGGGAACTTTTTTGGGAGTTGCAGGGCAAGGGTGAAGGACCCTTTTGAAGTTTACCGAGTCGTTAGGTTGATTAGTACCTGTCGAGAACGCCTCAGCGGAAATCGGCCTCATCCTCGCGTGAAGGGGAGAACCTCCGTGGATTTTCTACGCAGTTCGGCGCGAGTGCTCTCTGACTTACGAGGGGACGCTCAGGCCGCCATGTCTGGTTCCTCAGTAAAGGCCAGCTCCCCATGCGAGTTGCTTTCGTGGGCCTAGGGCGATTCCATCCCGTCGATCCGGTGCCTAAGGACCTATCTTGGGAGTTGTTGCCAGAACCCCTGAGGATTTCCTTTCCATGTGCTGACATGGATCTTGGTACAATTCTGGAGAGTCTCCCACGGAGTCAGTCCTCTCCGAGTGGGGCACACGTGCGCTTTCCATTCCCTAAGTTCTAGCAGCATGTTACGCTTTCCCGTTCGGGCGGGTCATAATGGCTTGCTTGTCGGCTTTCACACGGAGGCTTCCACGAAGGTTTCCCAGCAGGCGCTGTCCCACGTGTCGCCACCGGTGGTGCTGAGTCGGATCCTCGGTTGAAAGTGTGGCAGTGCAGGCGATAAAACAGGTTTCACCTACGAATGGACTGAGACATCTGGGACTTGGAGAGTGGGCACGACCCTGGATTTCTCTCGCCTTTCCTGATGCGATAGCGCCTCCTCTTGAGATGCGACGGGAAGCGGGGAATGGTCTTTCCACACAACGGAGGGAAAGTGACCGTCCCTCCTCGTCTGATCGTGAGGCGGCAACGGGGATCTCACTCTGGATGTTGGGCGGACTCATCGCCTGCTTCCTCATTAGAGTGGAGACGTGTTCGTCGGGAACTTCGTTGAGTTGCAACAAGGGTGTGAAGGACCCTTTGATAGTTCCAAGTTAGCGTGTGATTAGCCTCCAGAGACGCCTCACGCGGCCAAATGAGCCTCATTTTCCTTTCGTCCCTTCACTTCCTGGAGGGGAGAACCTCCTGGATTTTACTCCGAGTTGCGGCAGGTGCTCTTCACGTGACGGACGGGGACCTCAGGGAACCGCTCTTGGCGCCTCAGGAAAGCCAGATCCCAGCGAGTTGCTCGGAGAGGTAGGCCTCTCGCGGGATTCCGTCTCCCGTGTCGATCGCCGGGGGGCCTTAGACGCTTTGTGTGGAATGTCGGTGGCTGAACCTGAGGATTCCCTCCAGTGCTGACAGGGATCTTGGGGTACTTCTGGAGTCTCCCCACGGGACGTCAGCCCATGGTCCTCATCTCGAAGTGGGGCATGTCAGGCGCTTTTCTTCCGATGCGTAGTCAGCAGTGTCAAAACTCCGTTTCGAGTGGATCAACGGATTATGGCTTTCCTCGCAGGGCTTTCCGCATGGAGGCTTTTCCGACAGGCTTCCCACCAGGGCTTCCCACCGTGAGCCGACGTGGTGTGAGTCGGAGTCCTCGGCTTGAAAGTCGAGACAGTGCAGGCTGAAAAACAGGGTTCCCTGGAATGCACTGAAGATATCTGGGGTGACATCTGGCGAATGTGGCACGACTCCTGGAGTTCCTCTCCCTCTTCCTGTGAGAGCGCCTCCTCTTTGGTTGCGACGGGAAGGAGCGGGAATCTTATCTCCGGCGGAATCACCGCAGTCGGAGGGGGGAAGGATACGCCTCCTGCTCAGCCCGTGAGGGGGAAACGGCGTCCTCTGGATGTGGGCGGGACTCTCGTGCTTCCTGTTCGAGTGGAGAAGGGTATGTCGGGAACTTTCTGAGTTTGCAGCAAGGGTGTGAAGAGACCCTTGGAAGTTCCAGAGGTTTAGGGTTGATTAAGCTCGAGACGCCTCACGGAAATGGGCCTCATCTCGCCTGGAGGGGAGAACTCCTGAGTTTCTCGAGTTGCGGCCGGTGCTCTCGATTAGACGGGCCTCAGGGACCCGCTCTGGAAGGCTAGAAACGCCAGTCCCACGCGAGTTGCTCGGGGCCTCTCGGGATTCTCTCCCCCGTCGATAGCCGGGGGCCTAAGACCTTGTGTGGAGTGGTGCCAGAACCTGAAGATTCCTCTCCAGTGCTGACATGGATCTTGCGGTACTCTGAGTCTCCCAGGGGAGTCAGTCTCGTCTCGAGTGGGGGGCATGCAAAGTGCATTTCCTCCTGCAGCTTGTAGCAGGCAGTATCACGCTCTTCCTTCGCTGGGATCAAGGATCTGTGGTTTCCTGAGCTTTCCCACGAGGCTTTCCCACGGCTTTACGCAGGGCTGTCCACGTGCACCGTGGTGTGTGTCGATCCTCGGCTGAAAGTCGAGGCAGTGCAGGGAAAACAGGTTCCCTGAATGGACTGCAACATCTGGGGGACGTCTGGGAATGGTGACGGCAACGACCCTTGAGTTTCCTCTCGCCTTTCCTGTGGAGAGCGCCTCCTCTTGAGATGCGACGGGAAGCCGGGAATTCTTTTCCCGACACGCAAGGAAAGGATCCTCCTCTCGAGCTAGGAGGGCGGAACTGGGCTCCTCTGGATGTGCGCGGACAGCTCTCGGGAGCTTCCTCTTCAGTGGAGACGGGTATGATCGGGGAATTTCTTGAGTTGCAGAAGAGGGTTGAGGACCCTTTGGAAGTTCCAGAGATTTAGGTGTGATTAGCCTCGAGACGCTCTCAGCGAAATGGGCGTCATCTCGCCTGGAGGGAGAACCTCTTGGAATTTCTTTGAGTTGCGGCAGGTGCTTCTCGACTTACGTCGGGGGGACCTCAGGGACCGCTCTGGTGGCCTCAGAAAGGCCAGTCCATGCGAGTTGCTCGGGGGCCTCTCGGGATTCCTCTCCGTCGATGCCGGGCCTAAGACTGTGTGAGTCCGGTGCGAAACTGAGGATTCCTCTCCAGTGCTGACATGGATCTTGGGGGTACTTCTGGAGTCTCCCCGAGGGAGTCAGTCCTGTCTCGAGTGGGGGATGCACCGTGCCTTTCCTCCTCGAGCTTGTAGCAGCAGTGTCGCGCCTTCCTTCTCGTGGATCAAGGGATCTTGTGGCTTCCCTGAGGCTTTCCCACGAGGCTTTCCCACGAGGCTTTCCCACAGGCTGTCCCACGTACCACCGTGGTGTGAGTCGATCCTCGGCTTGAAAGTGAGGCAGGCAGGGAAAAAGGTTTCCCTGGAATGGACTGAGATATCTGGGGACTCCGGGAATGGTGTGCAGGACCCTGGAGTTCTCTCGCCTTTCCTGTGTAGGAGAGCGCCTCTCTTGAGATGCGACGGGGACACGCGGGAATTCTTTCCCACCAGCAGGGAAAGGATCCCTCCTCGAGTAGGAGCGGAAACGGGGGCTCCTCTGGATGTGGGTGGGACTTCTCGTGCTTCTCTCGAGTGAGACGGGTATGTCGGGGAACTTTTTGAGTTGCACAGGGAAGGTTGTGAAGGTACCCTTTGAAAGTTCCAGAGTTTTAGGTTGATTAGCTCGAGACGCTCAGCGGAAATGGGGCCTCAATCCGCTTGGAGGGGAGAACCTCCTGATTTTCTCGAGTTGCGGCAGTGCCTTCTCGACTTACGAGGGGACGCTAGGGACCGCCTCTGGTGCATCAGGAAAGGTCAGTCCCCACTTGCGAGTTGCTCTTGGCGTCTCGGGGATTCCTCTCCCGTCGATCGCGGGCCTTAGACCTCGTGTGGAGTTGTTGCCAGAACCTTGAGGATTCTCTGCCGAGTGTGCTGACATCGGATCTGGGGTACTTCGTGAGTCTCCCCAGGGGAGCAGTCTCTCCCAATCGAGTGGCGGGCATGCACGTGCGACTCCTCCCAAGCGTGTAGCAGCAGTTCACTGCTTCCCTTGCTGTGGATCAAGGGATCTGTAGCTTTCCTGAGGTTTTCAAGCCCAGGAGGGCTTTCCTCAGAGAGTTTTCTCCAGCGGCTGTCCCCCGTGCCACCGTGCGTGTGATCGATCCTCGGCTTGAAAGTCGACAGTGCAGGGGAAAACAGTTTCCCTGGAATGGACTGAGACATCTGGGCGACTCTGCGGAATGGTGGCACGACCCTGGAGTTCCTCTCCCTTTCCTGTGGAGAGCGCCTCCTCTTGAGATTGCGACGGAACGCGGGGAATTCTTTTCCACACGACGCAGGGGAAAGGATCCTCCTCTCGACTTAGGAGGCGGAAACGGACGAACTCCTTCTGGATGTGGGCGGGACTCCGCCGTCCTATGGATTGGAAGGGTATGTATCGGGAACTTCTTGAGTTTAGCAAGGGTGTGAAAGGACACCTATGGAAGTTCCAGAGGTTAGGTTGTGATTAGCCTCCAGAGACGCCTCAGCGAAATGGCCTATCTTCGTCCTGGAGGGGAGAACGCTCTGAGATTTTTCTCGAGTTCCGGCGCAGGTGCTCTCGACTTACGACGGGGACCTCAGGGACCCGCTCTGGTGGCCTCAGGAAAGCCAGTCCCCATGCGAGTTGCTCGGGGCCTCTCGGGTTCCTCGTCCGCTCGATGCCGGGGGCCTAAGACATGTGTGGAGTCGGTGCCGAACCTGAGGATTCCTCTCAGGTGCTGACATGGATCTTGGGTACTTCGGAGTCTCCACAGGGCGAGTCAGCTCTCATCTCAGAGTGGGGGCATTTGAGAGCGACTTTCCTCTCGCAGCTGTAGCCAGTGCAGTGTCATTCTACCCGTCGAGTGGATCAAGGGATCAGTGGTTTCCTCGGAGGCTTTCCCATTGAGGCTTTTCTCACGAGGCTTTCCCACAGGGCTGTCCACGTGCACCGTGCTGTGTGACGTTCGATCCTCCGGCTTGAAAGTCGAGGCCAGTGCAGGCGAAAAACAGGTTTCCTGGAATGGACTGAGATATCTGGGGTACTCTAGGGAATGGCTGCTAACGACCTCTGGAGTTCCTCTCCCTTTCCTGTTGAGAGCGCCTCTCTTGAGTTCGTGACGGAAAGACCGGGAATTCTTTCCCCGACACGCAGGAAAGGATACCTCCTCTCGAGCTGCGAGGCGGAAACGGGGCTTCTCTGGATGTGTGGGCGGGACTCTCGTGCTTCCTCTCGAAGTGGAGACGGTATGTCGCGGAACTTCTTGAGTTGCGAGCCAAGGGTGTGAAGAACTATGGAAGTTCCAGAGGTTTAGGTGTGATAGCTCAGACGCCTCAGCGGAAATGGCCTCATCTCGCCTGGAGGGAGAACCTCCTGGATTTCTCGAGTGCGGCAGAGCCTCTCGCTTACGTCGGGGTCCTCAGGGACCGCCCTTCTGGTAGGCCTCAGGAAAGGCCAGTCCCACTGCGAGTTGCTCGGGCCTCTCGGGATTCCTCTCCGTCGATGCCGGGGCCTAAGACCTTGTGTGGGAGGGGTGCCACGAACCTGAGGATTCCTCTCCAGTGCTGACATGGATCTTGGGATACTTCTGAGTCTCCCAGGGGAGTCAGTCCTCGTTCTCGAGTGGGGGCATGCAATGCGCTTTCCTCCCAGCTGTCAGCAGCAGTGTCACGCTTCCTTTCGCGTGATCAAGGGATCTGTGGCTTTCCTCGAGGCTTTTCCCACGAGGCTTTCCCGAGGCTTTTCAGGCTGTCCACGTGCCACCGTGGGGTGTGGTCGATCCTCGGCTTGAAGTCGAGCAGTGCAGGAAAACCAGGTTTTCCCTGGAATGGACTGAGACAATCTGGGGGACTCTGGGAATGTTGGCACGACCCTGAAGTTCCGTCTCGCCTTTCTTTTGGAGAGCGCCTCCTCTTGAGAATGCGACGGAGAACACGGCGAATTCTTTCCCGACACGAGGGGAAAGGATCCCTCCTCTCGAGCTAGGAGGCGGAACGGGGCTCCTCTGGATGTGGCGGGACTCTCGCAGCTTCCTCTCGAGTGGAGACGCGGTATATCGGGGAACTTCTTGAGTTGCAGAAAGGGTTGAAGGACCCTTGGAAGTTCCAGAGGTTAGGTGTGATTAGCCTCGAGACGCCTCAGCGAAATGGGGTCATCTCCCTGGAGGGGGAGAACCTCCTGATTTCTCTGAGTTGCGGCAGCGTGCTTCGACTTACGCGGGACCTCAGGACCCGCTCTGTGTGAGGCCTCAGGAAAGGCCAGTCCCATGCGAGTTGCTCGGCTTCTCGGGATTTCCTCTCCCGTCGATGCCGGGCCTAAGACCTAGTGTGAAGTCGGTGCGAAACTGAGGATTTTCCATGTTGACATGGATTTGGGGTACTTCTGGAGTCTCCCAGGGGAGTCAGTCCTCGTCTTCGAGTGGGGCATTGCACGTGCTCTTTCCTCCCGACTGTAGCAGCAGATCCGTTTCTCCTTCGCGATGGATCAAGGGATCTGTGGCTTCCCTCGAGGCTTCACACGGAGGCTTTCCCACGAGGCTTTCCCACAGGGCTGTCCCACGTCCACCGTGGTGTGAGTCGATCCTCGCGCTTGAAGTCGAGCATTGCAGGGAAAACGTTTCCCTTGAATGGACTGAGATTACGGGGGTACTCGGGAATGGTGCACGACCCTGGAGTTCTCTCGCCTTTCTGTGGAGAGCGCCTCCTCTTGAGATGCGACGGGAAGGCCGGAATCTTTTCCCGACCACGCAGGGAAAGGATCCCTCTCGAGCTAGGAGGCGGAAACTGGCTCCTCTGGATGTGGGTCGGGACTCTCGTGCTTCCTCTTCGAGTGGAGACGGTTTGTCGGGGAACTTCTTGAGTTGCAACAAGGGTGTGAAGGACCCTTTGGAAGTTCCAGTTGTTCAGATGTGATTAGCCTCGAGACGCCTCAGCGGAAATGGGCCTCATCTCTCCTGGAGGGGAGAACCTCCTGGATTTTCTCGAGTTGCGGCAGGTGCTCTCGACTTTACGACGGGGACCTCAGGGACCCGCCCTGGTTGGCCTCAGGAAAGGTCCAGTCCCCATGCAGTTGCTCGGGCGCTCTCGGGATTCCTCTCCCGTCGATGCCGGGGCCTTAGACCTTGTGTGGAGTCGGTTGCCAGATCCTGAGGATTCCTCTCCAGTGCTGACATGGATCTTGGGGTACTTCTGGAGTCTCCCCAGGGTAGACCAGTCCTCGTCTCGAGTGGGGGCATGCACGTGCGATTTCCTCCCGAGCTGTAGCAGCAGTGTCACCTTCCCTTTCGCGTGGATCAAGGGATTTGTGGCTTTTCCTCGAGGCTTTCCCAGGAGGCTTTTCCACGAGGCTTTCCTACAGGGCTGTCCCACGAGCCACCCTGGTGTGAGTCGATCCTTGGCTTGAAAGTCGAGACAGTGCAGGGAAAACAGGTTTCCCTGGAATGGACTGAGACATCTGGGGGACTCTGGGAATGGTGGCACGAACCCTGGAGTTCCTCCTCGACTTTCCTGTGGAGAGCGACTCCTCTTGAGATGCGACGGGAAAGCCGGGAATTTCTATTCCCGATCACGCAGGGGAAGGATCCCTCCTCTCGAGCCAGGAGGCGGAAACGGGGCTCCTCTGGATGTGGGCGGGACTCGCGTGTTTTCCTCTCGAGTGGAAATGGGTATGTCGGGAACTTCTTGAGTTGCAGCAAGGGTGTGAAAGGACCCTTTGGAAGTTCCAGATGTTAGATGTGATTAGCCTCAAGTCGCACTCAGCGGAAATGGGCCTCATCTCGCCTGGAGGGAGAGAACGTCCTGGATTTTCTCTAGTTGCTGGCAGGCTACTCTCGACTTACGACGGGGACCTCAGGGACCCGCTCTGGTGGCCTCAAGAAATGGCCAGTCCCCATTGCGAGTTGCTCGGGGCCTCTCGGGATTCCTCTCCCGTCGATGCCGGGCCTAAAGATCTTGTGTGGAGTCCGCTGCCGGAACCTGAGCATCCTCTCTAGTGCTGACATGGATCTTGGGGTACTTCTGGAGTCTCCCCAAGGGAGTCAGTCCTCATCTCGAGTGGGGGCCTGCACGTTCGCTTTCCTCCCGAGCTGTAGCAGCAGTGTCGAACTTACCCTTCGCGTGGATCAAGGGATCTGTGGCTTTCACTCGAGGCTTTCCCACGAGGCTTTCCCACGAGGCTTTCCCACAGGGCTGTCCCACGTGCCACCGTGGTGTGGAGTCGATCCTCGGCTTGAAAGTCGAAGGCAGTGCAGGGAAAACCGGTTTCCCTGAATGGACTGAGACATTCTGGGGTCTCTGGGAATGGTGGCACGACCCTGGAGTTCCTCTCGCCTTTCCTGTGGAGAGCGCCTCCTTCTTGAGATTCAATGGGAACGCGGGGAATTCTTTCCCCCCACGCAGGGAAAGGATTCCTCCTCTCGAGCTAGGGAGAGCGGAAACTGGGGCTCCTCTGATTGTGGGCGGGACTCTCGTGCTTCCTCTCGAATGGAGACGGGTATGTCGGGGGAACTTCTTGAGTTGCAAGCATAGGGTGTGAAGGACCCTTTGTAAGTTCCAGATGTTAGATGTGATTAGCCTCCAGACGCCTCAGCGGAAATGGGCCTCATCTCGCCTGGAGGGGAGAACCTCTTGGATTTTCTCGAGTTGCGACAGGTGCTCTCGTACTTACGTCGGGGACTCTCAGGGACCCGCTCTGGTGGCCTCAGGAAAGGCCAGTCCCCATGCGAGTTGCTCGGGGGCCTCTCGGATTCCTCTCCCGTCGATGCCGGGGCCTAAGACCTTGTGTGGAGTCGGTGCCAGAACCTGAGGATTTCCTCTCCAGTGCTGACATGGATCTTGGGGTACTTCTGGAGTCTCCCCAGGGAAGTCAGTCCTCGTCTCGAGTGGGGGCATGCACCTGCCGCTTTCCTCCCGAGCTGTAGCAGCAGTGTCACGCTTCCCTTCTCGTGGATCAAGGGATCTGTGGCTTTCCCTTGAGGCTTTCCCTGGAGGCTTTCCCAGAATGTTTTCCCACAGGGCTGTCCCACGTGCCACCGTGGTGTGAGTCGATCCTCGGCTTGAAAGTCGAGGCAGTGCAGGGAAAACAGGTTTCCCTGGAATGGACTGAGACATCTGGGGGACTCTGGGAATGGTGGCACGACCCTGGAGTTCCTCTCGCCTTTCCTGTGGAGAGCGCCTCCTCTTGAGATGCGACGGCAACGCGGGGAATTCTTTCCGACACGACGCAGGGAAAGGATCCCTCCTCTCGAGCTAGGAGGCGGAAACGGGGCTCCTCTGGATGTGGGCGGGACTCACGCGCTTCCTATTGAGTGGAGACGGGTATATCGCGGAACTTCTTGAGTTGCAGCAAGGGTGTGAAGGACCCTTTGGAAGTTCCAGAGGTTAGGTGTGATTAGCCTCCAGAGGCCTCAGCGCAAATGAGCCTCATCTCTCCTGGAGGGGAGAACCTCCTGGATTTTCTCGAGTTGCCGGCAGGTGCTCTCGACTTACGACGGGGACCTCAGGGACCCGCTCTGGTGGCCTCAGGAAAGGCCCAGTCCCCATGCGAGTTGCTCGGGGGCCTCTCGGGATTCCTGTCCCGTCGATGCCGGGGCCTAAGACCATGTGTGGAGTCGGTGCCGGAACCTGAGGATTCCTCTCCAGTGCTGACATGGATCTTGGGGTACTTCTGGGAGTCTCCCCAGGGGAGTCAGTCCTCATCTCGAGTGGGGCATTGCACGTGCGCTTTCCTCCCGAGCTGTAGCAGCAGTGTCATTCTTCCCCGTCGAGTGGATCAAGGGATCAGTGGCTTTCCCTCGAGGCTTTCCCATGAGGCTTTCTCACGAGGCTTTCCCACAGGGCTGTCCCACGTGCCACCGTGGTGTGAGTCGATCCTCGGCTTGAAAGTCGAGGCAGTGCAGGGAAAACAGGTTTCCCTGGAATGGACTGAGATATCTGGGGTACTCTGGGAATGGTGGCACGACCCTGGAGTTCCTCTCGCCTTTCCTGTGGAGAGCGCCTCCTCTTGAGATGCTGACGGGAACGACCGGGAATTCTTTCCCGACCACGCAGGGAAAGGATACCCTCCTCTCGAGCTAGGAGGCGGAAACGGGGTTCCTCTGGATGTGGGCGGGACTCTCGTGCTTCCTCTCGAGTGGAGACAGGGTATGTCGGGGAACTTCTTGAGTTGCAGCAAGGGTGTGAAGGAACCCTTTGGAAGTTCCAGAGGTTTAGGTGTGATTAGCCTCGAGACGCCTCAGCGGAAATGGGCCTCATCTCGCCTGGAGGGGAGAACCTCCTGGATTTTCTCGAGTTGCGGCAGGTGCTCTCGACTTACGACAGGGGACCTCAGGGACCCGCTCTGGTGGCCTCAGGAAAGGCCAGTCCCCATGCGAGTTGCTCGGGGCCTCTCGGGATTCCTCTCCCGTCGATGCCGGGGCCTAAGACCTTGTGTGGAGTGGTGCCAGAACCTGAGGATTCCTCTCCAGTGCTGACATGGATCTTGGGGTACTTCTGGAGTCTCCCACAGGGGAGTCAGTCCTCGTCTCGAGTGGGGGCATGCACGTGCGATTTCCTCCCAAGCTGTAGCAGCAGTGTCACGCTTCCCTTCGCGTGGATCAAGGGATCTGTGGCTTTCCCTCGAGGCTTTCCCACGAGGCTTTCCCACGAGGCTTTCCCACAGGGCTGTCCCACGTGCCACCGTGGTGTGAGTCGATCCTCGGCTTGAAAGTCGAGGCAGTGCAGGGAAAACAGGTTTCCCTGGAATGGACTGAGACATCTGGGGGACTCTGGGAATGGTGGCACGACCCTGGAAGTTCCTCTCGCCTTTCCTGTGGAGAGCGCCTCCTCTTGAGATGCGACGGGAACGCCGGGAATTCTTTCCCGACCACGCAGGGAAAGGATCCCTCCTCTCGAGCTAGGAGGCGGAAACGGGGCTCCTCTGGATGTGGGCGGAACTCTCGAGCTTCCTCTCGAGTGGAGACGGGTATGTCGGGGAACTTCTTGAGTTGCAGCAAGGGTTGAAGGACCCTTTGGAAGTTCCAGAGGTTAGGTGTGATTAGCCTCGAGACGCCTCAGCGGAAATGGGCCTCATCTCGCCTGGAGGGGAGAACCTCCTGGATTTTCTCGAGTTGCGGCAGGTGCTCTCGACTTACGACGGGGACCTCAGGGACCCGCTCTGGTGGCCTCAGGAAAGGCCAGTCCCCATGCGAGTTGCTCGGGGGCCTCATCGGGATTCCTCTCCCGTCGATGCCAGGGCCTAAGACCTTGCTTGGAGTCGGTGCCGGAACCTGAGGTTTCCTTTCCAGTGCTGACATGGATCTTGGGGTACTTCTGGAGTCTCCCCAGCGGAGTCAGTCCTCGTCTCGAGTGGGGGGATGCACGTGCGCTTTCATCCCTATTGTAGCAGCAGTGTTGCGCTTCCCTTCGCGTCAATCAATGGTTCTGTCGCTTTTCCTCGAGGCTTTCCCACGAGGCTTTCCCACAGGGCTGTCCCACGTGCCACCGTGGTGTGAGTCGATCCTCGGCTTGAAAGTGGAGGCAGTGAAGGGAAAACAGGTTTCCCAAGAATGGACTGAGACATCTCGGGAACTCTGGGAATGGTGGCAGACCCTGGAGTTCTCTCGCCTTTCCTGTATAGAACGCCTCCTCTTGAGATGCGACGGAAACGCGGGAATTCTTTCCCACCACGCAGGGAAAGGATCCCTCCTCTCGATCTTGGAGGCGGAAACGGGGCTCCTCTGGATGTGGGCGGGACTCTCGTGCTTCCTCTCGAGTGGAGACTGGTTTGTCGGGGAACTTCTTGAGTTGCAACAAGGGTGTGAAGGACCCTTTGGAAGTTCCAGTTGTCAGATGTGATTAGCCTCCAGACGCCTCAGCGGAAATGGGCCTCATCTCTCCTGGAGGGGAGAACCTCCTGGATTTTCTCGAGTTGCGGCAGGTGCTCTCCACTTACGACGGGGACCTCAGGGACCCGCCCTGGTTGCCTCAGGAAAGGTCAGTCCCCATGCGAGTTACTCGGGGGCCTCTCGGGATTCCTCTCCCGTCGATGCCGGGGCCTTAGACCTTGTGTGGAGTCGGTGCCAGATCCTGAGGATTCCTCTCCAGTGCTGACATGGATCTTGGGGTACTTCTGGAGTCTCCCCAGGGTAGACAGTCCTCGTCTCGAGTGGGGGCATGCACGTGCGATTTCCTCCCGAGCTGTAGCAGCAGTGTCACACTTCCCTTCGCGTGGATCAAGGGATTTGTGGCTTTTCCTCGAGGCTTTCCCAGGAGGCTTTTCCACGAGGCTTTCCCTACAGGGCTGTCCCACGAGCCACCGTGGTGTGAGTCGATCCTTGGCTTGAAAGTCGAGACAGTGCAGGGAAAACAGGTTTCCCTGGAATGGACTGAGGCATCTGGGGGACTCTGGGAATGGTGGCACGACCCTGGAGTTCCTCTCTCCTTTCCTGTGGAGAGCGCCTCCTCTTGAGATGCGACGGGAAAGCCGGGAATTTATTCCCGATCACGCAGGGGAAGGATCCCTCCTCTCGAGCCAGGAGGGGGAAACGGGGCTCCTCTGGATGTGGGCGGGACTCGCGTGTTTCCTCTCGAGTGGAAATGGGTATGTCGGGGAACTTCTTGAGTTGCAGCAAGGGTGTGAAAGACCCTTTGGAAGTGCCAGATGTTAGATGTGATTAGCCTCAAGTCGCCTCAGCGGAAATGGGCCTCATCTCGCCTGGAGGGGAGAACGTCCTGGAGTTTCTCTAGTTGTGGCAGGCACTCTCGACTTACGACGGGGACCTCAGGGACCCGCTCTGGTGGCCTCAAGAAATGCCAGTCCCCATTCGAGTTGCTCGGGGGCCTCTCGGGATTCCTCTCCCGTCGATGCCGGGGCCTAAGATCTTGTGTGGAGTCGCTGCCGGAACCTGAGCATTCCTCTCTAGTGCTGACATGGATCTTGGGGTACTTCTGGAGTCTCCCCAAGGGAGTCAGTCCTCATCTCGAGTGGGGGCCTGCACGTTCGCTTTCCTCCCGAGCTGTAGCAGCAGTGTCGAACTTACCTTCGCGTGGATCAAGGGATCTGTGGCTTTCACTCGAGGCTTTCCCACGAGGCTTTCCCACGAGGCTTTCCCACAGGGCTGTCCCACGTGCCACCGTGGTGTGAGTCGATCCTCGGCTTGAAAGTCGAGGCAGTGCAGGGAAAACCGGTTTCCCTGAAATGGACTGAGAATTCTGGGGTCTCTGGGAATGGTGGCACGACCCTGGTGTTCCTCTCGCCTTTCCTGTGGAGAGCGCCTCTTCTTGAGATGCAATGGGAACGCGGGGAATTCTTTCCCCCCACGCAGGGAAAGGATTCCTCCTCTCGAGCTAGGAGACGGAAATGGGGCTCCTCTGTTTGTGGGCGGGACTCTCGTGCTTCCTCTCGAATGGAGACGGGTATGTCGGGGAACTTCTTGAGTTGCAGCAAGGGTGTGAGGGACCCTTTGTAAGTTCCAGATGTTAGATGTGATTAGCCTCAAGACGCCTCAGCGGAAATGGGCCTCATCTCGCCTGGAGGGGAGAACCTCTTGGATTTTCTCGAGTTGCGACAGGTGCTCTCGTCTTACGTCGGGGATCTCAGGGACCCGCTCTGGTGGCCTCAGGAAAGGCCAGTCCCCATGCGAGTTGCTCGGGGGCCTCTCCGGATTCCTCTCCCGTCGATGCCGGGGCCTAAGAACTTGTGTGGAGTCGGTGCCAGAACCTGAGGTTTCCTCTCCAGTGCTGACATGGATCTTGGGGTACTTCTGGAGTCTCCCGAGGGAAGTCAGTCCTCGTCTCGAGTGGGGGCATGCACCTGCGCTTTCTTCCCGAGCTGTAGCAGCAGTGTCACGCTTCCCTTCTCGTGGATCAAGGGATCTGTGGCTTTCCCTTGAGGCTTTCCCTGGAGGCTTTCCCAGAATGTTTTCCCACAGGGCTGTCCCACGTGCCACCGTGGTGTGAGTCGATCCTCGGCTTGAAAGTAGAGGCAGTGCAGGGAAAACAGGTTTCCCTGGAATGGACTGAGACATCTGGGGGACTCTGGGAATGGTGGCACGACCCTGGAGTTCCTCTCGCCTTTCCTGTGGAGAGCGCCTCCTCTTGAGATGCGACGGCAACGCGGGGAATTCTTTCCCCACGACGCAGGGAAAGGATCCCTCCTCTCGAGCTAGGAGGCGGAAACGGGGCTCCTCTGGATGTGGGCGGGACTCACGCGCTTCCTATTGAGTGGAGACGGGTATGTCGCGGAACTTCTTGAGTTGCAGCAAGGGTGTGAAGGACCCTTTGGAAGTTCCAGAGGTTAGGTGTGATTAGCCTCCAGAGGCCTCAGCGCAAATGAGCCTCATCTCTCCTGGAGGGGAGAACCTCCTGGATTTTCTCGAGTTCCGGCACGTGCTCTCGACTTACGACGGGGACCTCAGGGACCCGCTCTGGTGGCCTCAGGAAAGCCCAGTCCCCATGCGAGTTGCTCGGGGGCCTCTCGGGATTCCTGTCCCGTCGATGCCGGGGCCTAAGACGATGTGTGGAGTCGGTGCCGGAACCTGAGGATTCCTCTCCAGTGCTGACATGGATCTTGGGGTACTTCGGGAGTCTCCCCAGGGGAGTCAGTCCTCATTCGAGTGGGGGCATTGAAGAGCGCTTTCCTTCCGAGCTGTAGCAGCAGTGTCATTCTTCCCGTCGAGTGGATCAAGGGATCAGTGGCTTTCCCTCGAGGCTTTCCCATGAGGCTTTCTCACGAGGCTTTCCCACAGGGCTGTCCCACGTGCCACCGTGCTGTGAGTCGATCCTCGGCTTGAAAGTCGAGGCAGTGCAGGGAAAACAGGTTTCCCTGGAATGGACTGAGATATCTGGGGTACTCTGGGAATGGTGGCACGACCCTGGAGTTCCTCTCACCTTTCCTGTTGAGAGCGCCTCCTCTTGAGTTGTGACGGGAAGACCGGGAATTCTTTCCCGACCACGCTGGGAAAGGATACCTCCTCTCTAGCTGTGAGGCGGAAACGGGGTTCCTCTGGATGTGGGCGGGACTCTCGTGCTTCCTCTCGAGTGGAGACAGGTATGTCGGGGAACTTCTTGAGTTGCAGCAAGGGTGTGAAGAACCCTATGGAAGTTCCAGAGGTTTAGGTGTGATTAGCCTCGAGACGCCTCAGCGGAAATGGGCCTCATCTCGCCTGGAGGGGAGAACCTCCTGGATTTTCTCGAGTTGCGGCAGGTGCTCTCGACTTAGGACAGGGTCCTCAGGGACCCGCTCTGGAGGCCTCAGGAAAGGCCAGTCCCCACGCGAGTTGCTCGGAGGCCTCTCGGGATTCCTCTCCCGTCGATGCCGGGGCCTAAGACCTTGTGTGGAGTGGGTGCCAGAACCTGAGGATTCCTCTCCAGTGCTGACATGGATCTTGGGGTACCTCTGCAGTCTCCACAGGGGAGTCAGTCCTCGTCTCGAGTGGGGGTATGCACGTGCGATTTCCTCCCAAGCTGTAGCAGCAGTGTCACGCTTTCCTTCGCGTGGATCAAGGGATCTGTGGCTTTCCGTCGAGGCTTTCCCACGAGGCTTTACCTCAGGGCTGTACTGCAGGGCTGTCCCACGTGCCACCGTGGTGTGTGTCGATCCTCGGCTTGAAAGTCGAGGCAGTGCAGGGAAAACAGGTTTTCCTGGAATGGACTGAGACATCTGGGGGACTCTGGGAATGGTGGCACGACCCTGAAGTTCCTCTCGCCTTTCCTTTGGAGAGCGCCTCCTCTTGAGATGCGACGGGAACACCGGGAATTCTTTCCCGACCACGAAGGGAAAGGATCCCTCCTCTCGAGCTAGGAGGCGGAAACGGGGCTCCTCTGGATGTGGGCGGGACTCTCGAGCTTCCTCTCGAGTGGAGACGGGTATATCGGGGAAATTCTTGAGTTGCAGCAAGGGTTGAAGGACCCTTTGGAAGTTCCAGAGGTTAGGTGTGATTAGCCTCGAGACGCCTCAGCAGAAATGTGCGTTATCTCGCCTGGAGGGGAGAACCTCCTGGAATTTCTTGAGTTGCGGCAGGTGCTCTCGACTTACGTCGGGGACCTCAGGGACCCGCTCTGGTGGCCTCAGGAAAGGCCAGTCCACATGCGAGTTGCTCGGGGGCCTCTCGGGATTCCTCTCCCGTCGATGCCGGGGCCTAAGACCTAGTGTGAAGTCGGTGCCGGAACCTGAGGATTCCTCTCCAGTGCTGACATGGATCTTGGGGTACTTCTGGAGTCTCCCCAGGGGAGTCAGTCCTCGTCTCGAGTGGGGGCATGCACGTGCTCTTTCCTCCCGAGCTGTAGCAGCAGTGTCGCGCTTCCCTTCGCGTGGATCAAGGGATCTGTGGCATTCCCTCGAGGCATTCCCACGAGGCTTCCCACGAGGCTTTCCCACAGGGCTGTCCCACGTACCACCGTGGTGTGAGTCGATCCTCGGCTTGAAAGTCGAGGCAGTGCAGGGTAAAAAGGTTTCCCTGGAATGGACTGAGATATCTGGGGTACTCGGGGAATGGTTGCACGACCCTGAAGTTCGTCTCGCCTTTCCTGTGGAGAGCGCCTCCTCTTGAGATGCGACGGGAACACCGGGAATTCTTTCCCGACCACGCAGGGAAAGGATCCCTAGGCTCGAGCTAGGAGTCGGAAACGGGGCTCCTCTGGATGTGGGCGGGACTCTCGTGCTTCCTCTCGAGTGCAGACGGGTATGTCGGGGAACTTTTTGAGTTGCAGCAAGGGTGTGAAGGACCCTTTGGAAGTTCCAGAGTTTAGGTGTGATTAGCCTCGAGACGCCTCAGCGGAAATGGGCCTCATCTCGCTTGGAGGGGAGAACCTCCTCGATTTTCTCGAGTTGCGGCTGGTGCTCTCGACTTACGACGGGGACCTCAGGGACCCGCCATGCTGGTATCAGGAAAGGCCAGTCCCCATGCGAGTTGCTTGGCGTCTTCTGGGGATTCCTCTCCCGTCGATGCTGGTGCCTAAGACCTAGTGTGGAGTTGTTGCCAGAACCTGAGGATTCCTCTCCAGTGCTGACATGGATCTTGGGGTACTTCTGGAGTCTCCCCAGGGGAGCCAGTCCTCGTCTCGAGTAGGGGCATGCACGTGCGATTTTCCTCCCAAGCTGTAGCAGCAGTATCACGCTTCCCTTCGCGTGGATCAAGGGATCTGTGGCTTTCCCTTGAGGCTTTCACAGGAGGCTTTCCCACGAAGTTTTCCCACAGGGCTGTCCCACGTGCCACCGTGGTGTGAGTCGATCCTCGGCTTGAAAGTCGATGCAGTGCAGGGAAAACAGGTTTCCCTGGAATGGACTGAGACATCTGGGGGACTCTGGGAATGGTGGCACAACCAAGGAGTTCCTCTCGACTTTCCTGTGGAGAGCGCATCCTCTTGAGAAGCGACGGGAACGCGGGGAATTCTTTCCCGACCACGCAGGGAAAGGATCCCTCCTCTCGAGCTAGGAGGCGGAAACTGGGCTCCTCTGGATGTGGGCGGAACTCTCGAGCTTCCTCTCGAGTGGAGACGGGTATGTCGGGGAACTTCTTGAGTTGCAGCAAGGGTTGAAGGACCCTTTGGAAGTTCCCGAGGTTAGGTGTGATTAGCCTCGAGACGGCTCAGCGGAAATGGGCCTCATCTCACCTGGAGGAGAGAACCTCCTGGATTTTCTCGAGTTGCGGCAGGTGCTCTCGACTTACGACGGGGACCTCAGGGACCCGCTCTGGTGGCCTCAGGAAAGGCCAGTCCCCATGCGAGTTGCTCGGGGGCCTCACGGGATTCCAATCCCGTCGATGCCAGGGCCTAAGACCTTGCTTGGAGTCGGTGCCGGAACCTGAGGTTTCCTTTCCAGTGCTGACATGGATCTTGGGGTACTTCTGGAGTCTCCCCAGCGGAGTCAGTCCTCGTCTCGAGTGGGGGGATGCACGTGCGCTTTCATCCCTATTTGTAGCAGCAGTGTTGCGCTTCCCTTCGCGTCAATCAATGGTTCTGTCGGCTTTTCCTCGAGGCTTTCCCACGAGGCTTTCCCACAGGGCTGTCCCACGTGCCACCGTGGTGTGAGTCGATCCTCGGCTTGAAAGTGGAGGCAGTGAAGGGAAAACAGGTTTCCCAAGAATGGACTGAGACATCTCGGGAACTCTGGGAATGGTGGCAGGACCCTGGAGTTTCCTCTCGCCTTTCCTGTGGAGAACGCCTCCTCTTGAGATGCGACGGAAACGCCGGGAATTCTTTCCCCACCACGCAGGGAAAGGATCCCTCCTCTCGATCTTGGAGGCGGAAACGGGGCTCCTCTGGATGTGGGCGGGACTCTCGTGCTTCCTCTCGAGTGGAGACTGGTTTGTCGGGGAACTTCTTGAGTTGCAACAAGGGTGTGAAGGACCCTTTGGAAGTTCCAGTTGTCAGATGTGATTAGCCTCCAGACGCCTCAGCGGAAATGGGCCTCATCTCTCCTGGAGGGGAGAACCTCCTGGATTTTCTCGAGTTGCGGCAGGTGCTCTCCACTTACGACGGGGACCTCAGGGACCCGCCCTGGTTGCCTCAGGAAAGGTCAGTCCCCATGCAGTTGCTCGGGGGCCTCTCGGGATTCCTCTCCCGTCGATGCCGGGGCCTTAGACCTTGTGTGGAGTCGGTGCCAGATCCTGAGGATTCCTCTCCAGTGCTGACATGGATCTTGGGGTACTTCTGGAGTCTCCCCAGGGTAGACAGTCCTCGTCTCGAGTGGGGGCATGCACGTGCGATTTCCTCCCGAGCTGTAGCAGCAGTGTCACACTTCCCTTCGCGTGGATCAAGGGATTTGTGGCTTTTCCTCGAGGCTTTCCCAGGAGGCTTTTCCACGAGGCTTTCCTACAGGGCTGTCCCACGAGCCACCGTGGTGTGAGTCGATCCTTGGCTTGAAAGTCGAGACAGTGCAGGGAAAACAGGTTTCCCTGGAATGGACTGAGGCATCTGGGGGACTCTGGGAATGGTGGCACGACCCTGGAGTTCCTCTCTCCTTTCCTGTGGAGAGCGCCTCCTCTTGAGATGCGACGGGAAAGCCGGGAATTTATTCCCGATCACGCAGGGGAAGGATCCCTCCTCTCGAGCCAGGAGGGGGAAACGGGGCTCCTCTGGATGTGGGCGGGACTCGCGTGTTTCCTCTCGAGTGGAAATGGGTATGTCGGGGAACTTCTTGAGTTGCAGCAAGGGTGTGAAAGACCCTTTGGAAGTTCCAGATGTTAGATGTGATTAGCCTCAAGTCGCCTCAGCGGAAATGGGCCTCATCTCGCCTGGAGGGGAGAACGTCCTGGAGTTTCTCTAGTTGTGGCAGGCACTCTCGACTTACGACGGGGACCTCAGGGACCCGCTCTGGTGGCCTCAAGAAATGCCAGTCCCCATTCGAGTTGCTCGGGGGCCTCTCGGGATTCCTCTCCCGTCGATGCCGGGGCCTAAGATCTTGTGTGGAGTCGCTGCCGGAACCTGAGCATTCCTCTCTAGTGCTGACATGGATCTTGGGGTACTTCTGGAGTCTCCCCAAGGGAGTCAGTCCTCATCTCGAGTGGGGGCCTGCACGTTCGCTTTCCTCCCGAGCTGTAGCAGCAGTGTCGAACTTACCTTCGCGTGGATCAAGGGATCTGTGGCTTTCACTCGAGGCTTTCCCACGAGGCTTTCCCACGAGGCTTTCCCACAGGGCTGTCCCACGTGCCACCGTGGTGTGAGTCGATCCTCGGCTTGAAAGTCGAGGCAGTGCAGGGAAAACCGGTTTCCCTGAAATGGACTGAGAATTCTGGGGTCTCTGGGAATGGTGGCACGACCCTGGTGTTCCTCTCGCCTTTCCTGTGGAGAGCGCCTCTTCTTGAGATGCAATGGGAACGCGGGGAATTCTTTCCCCCCACGCAGGGAAAGGATTCCTCCTCTCGAGCTAGGAGACGGAAATGGGGCTCCTCTGTTTGTGGGCGGGACTCTCGTGCTTCCTCTCGAATGGAGACGGGTATGTCGGGGAACTTCTTGAGTTGCAGCAAGGGTGTGAGGGACCCTTTGTAAGTTCCAGATGTTAGATGTGATTAGCCTCAAGACGCCTCAGCGGAAATGGGCCTCATCTCGCCTGGAGGGGAGAACCTCTTGGATTTTCTCGAGTTGCGACAGGTGCTCTCGTCTTACGTCGGGGATCTCAGGGACCCGCTCTGGTGGCCTCAGGAAAGGCCAGTCCCCATGCGAGTTGCTCGGGGGCCTCTCCGGATTCCTCTCCCGTCGATGCCGGGGCCTAAGAACTTGTGTGGAGTCGGTGCCAGAACCTGAGGTTTCCTCTCCAGTGCTGACATGGATCTTGGGGTACTTCTGGAGTCTCCCCAGGGAAGTCAGTCCTCGTCTCGAGTGGGGGCATGCACCTGCGCTTTCCTCCCGAGCTGTAGCAGCAGTGTCACGCTTCCCTTCTCGTGGATCAAGGGATCTGTGGCTTTCCCTTGAGGCTTTCCCTGGAGGCTTTCCCAGAATGTTTTCCCACAGGGCTGTCCCACGTGCCACCGTGGTGTGAGTCGATCCTCGGCTTGAAAGTAGAGGCAGTGCAGGGAAAACAGGTTTCCCTGGAATGGACTGAGACATCTGGGGGACTCTGGGAATGGTGGCACGACCCTGGAGTTCCTCTCGCCTTTCCTGTGGAGAGCGCCTCCTCTTGAGATGCGACGGCAACGCGGGGAATTCTTTCCCCACGACGCAGGGAAAGGATCCCTCCTCTCGAGCTAGGAGGCGGAAACGGGGCTCCTCTGGATGTGGGCGGGACTCACGCGCTTCCTATTGAGTGGAGACGGGTATATCGCGGAACTTCTTGAGTTGCAGCAAGGGTGTGAAGGACCCTTTGGAAGTTCCAGAGGTTAGGTGTGATTAGCCTCCAGAGGCCTCAGCGCAAATGAGCCTCATCTCTCCTGGAGGGGAGAACCTCCTGGATTTTCTCGAGTTCCGGCAGGTGCTCTCGACTTACGACGGGGACCTCAGGGACCCGCTCTGGTGGCCTCAGGAAAGCCCAGTCCCCATGCGAGTTGCTCGGGGGCCTCTCGGGATTCCTGTCCCGTCGATGCCGGGGCCTAAGACGATGTGTGGAGTCGGTGCCGGAACCTGAGGATTCCTCTCCAGTGCTGACATGGATCTTGGGGTACTTCGGGAGTCTCCCCAGGGGAGTCAGTCCTCATTCGAGTGGGGGCATTGAAGAGCGCTTTCCTTCCGAGCTGTAGCAGCAGTGTCATTCTTCCCGTCGAGTGGATCAAGGGATCAGTGGCTTTCCCTCGAGGCTTTCCCATGAGGCTTTCTCACGAGGCTTTCCCACAGGGCTGTCCCACGTGCCACCGTGCTGTGAGTCGATCCTCGGCTTGAAAGTCGAGGCAGTGCAGGGAAAACAGGTTTCCCTGGAATGGACTGAGATATCTGGGGTACTCTGGGAATGGTGGCACGACCCTGGAGTTCCTCTCACCTTTCCTGTTGAGAGCGCCTCCTCTTGAGTTGTGACGGGAAGACCGGGAATTCTTTCCCGACCACGCAGGGAAAGGATACCTCCTCTCTAGCTGTGAGGCGGAAACGGGGTTCCTCTGGATGTGGGCGGGACTCTCGTGCTTCCTCTCGAGTGGAGACAGGTATGTCGGGGAACTTCTTGAGTTGCAGCAAGGGTGTGAAGAACCCTATGGAAGTTCCAGAGGTTTAGGTGTGATTAGCCTCGAGACGCCTCAGCGGAAATGGGCCTCATCTCGCCTGGAGGGGAGAACCTCCTGGATTTTCTCGAGTTGCGGCAGGTGCTCTCGACTTAGGACAGGGTCCTCAGGGACCCGCTCTGGAGGCCTCAGGAAAGGCCAGTCCCCACGCGAGTTGCTCGGAGGCCTCTCGGGATTCCTCTCCCGTCGATGCCGGGGCCTAAGACCTTGTGTGGAGTGGGTGCCAGAACCTGAGGATTCCTCTCCAGTGCTGACATGGATCTTGGGGTACCTCTGCAGTCTCCACAGGGGAGTCAGTCCTCGTCTCGAGTGGGGGCATGCACGTGCGATTTCCTCCCAAGCTGTAGCAGCAGTGTCACGCTTTCCTTCGCGTGGATCAAGGGATCTGTGGCTTTCCGTCGAGGCTTTCCCACGAGGCTTTACCTCAGGGCTGTACTGCAGGGCTGTCCCACGTGCCACCGTGGTGTGTGTCGATCCTCGGCTTGAAAGTCGAGGCAGTGCAGGGAAAACAGGTTTCCCTGGAATGGACTGAGACATCTGGGGGACTCTGGGAATGGTGGCACGACCCTGAAGTTCCTCTCGCCTTTCCTTTGGAGAGCGCCTCCTCTTGAGATGCGACGGGAACACCGGGAATTCTTTCCCGACCACGAAGGGAAAGGATCCCTCCTCTCGAGCTAGGAGGCGGAAACGGGGCTCCTCTGGATGTGGGCGGGACTCTCGAGCTTCCTCTCGAGTGGAGACGGGTATATCGGGGAAATTCTTGAGTTGCAGCAAGGGTTGAAGGACCCTTTGGAAGTTCCAGAGGTTAGGTGTGATTAGCCTCGAGACGCCTCAGCAGAAATGGGCGTTATCTCGCCTGGAGGGGAGAACCTCCTGGAATTTCTTGAGTTGCGGCAGGTGCTCTCGACTTACGTCGGGGACCTCAGGGACCCGCTCTGGTGGCCTCAGGAAAGGCCAGTCCACATGCGAGTTGCTCGGGGGCCTCTCGGGATTCCTCTCCCGTCGATGCCGGGGCCTAAGACCTAGTGTGAAGTCGGTGCCGGAACCTGAGGATTCCTCTCCAGTGCTGACATGGATCTTGGGGTACTTCTGGAGTCTCCCCAGGGGAGTCAGTCCTCGTCTCGAGTGGGGGCATGCACGTGCTCTTTCCTCCCGAGCTGTAGCAGCAGTGTCGCGCTTCCCTTCGCGTGGATCAAGGGATCTGTGGCATTCCCTCGAGGCATTCCCACGAGGCTTCCCACGAGGCTTTCCCACAGGGCTGTCCCACGTACCACCGTGGTGTGAGTCGATCCTCGGCTTGAAAGTCGAGGCAGTGCAGGGTAAAAAGGTTTCCCTGGAATGGACTGAGATATCTGGGGTACTCGGGGAATGGTTGCACGACCCTGGAGTTCGTCTCGCCTTTCCTGTGGAGAGCGCCTCCTCTTGAGATGCGACGGGAACACCGGGAATTCTTTCCCGACCACGCAGGGAAAGGATCCCTAGGCTCGAGCTAGGAGTCGGAAACGGGGCTCCTCTGGATGTGGGCGGGACTCTCGTGCTTCCTCTCGAGTGCAGACGGGTATGTCGGGGAACTTTTTGAGTTGCAGCAAGGGTGTGAAGGACCCTTTGGAAGTTCCAGAGTTTAGGTGTGATTAGCCTCGAGACGCCTCAGCGGAAATGGGCCTCATCTCGCTTGGAGGGGAGAACCTCCTCGATTTTCTCGAGTTGCGGCTGGTGCTCTCGACTTACGACGGGGACCTCAGGGACCCGCCATGCTGGTATCAGGAAAGGCCAGTCCCCATGCGAGTTGCTTGGCGTCTTCTGGGGATTCCTCTCCCGTCGATGCTGGTGCCTAAGACCTAGTGTGGAGTTGTTGCCAGAACCTGAGGATTCCTCTCCAGTGCTGACATGGATCTTGGGGTACTTCTGGAGTCTCCCCAGGGGAGCCAGTCCTCGTCTCGAGTGGGGCATGCACGTGCGATTTCCTCCCAAGCTGTAGCAGCAGTATCACGCTTCCCTTCGCGTGGATCAAGGGATCTGTGGCTTTCCCTTGAGGCTTTCACAGGAGGCTTTCCCACGAAGTTTTCCCACAGGGCTGTCCCACGTGCCACCGTGGTGTGAGTCGATCCTCGGCTTGAAAGTCGATGCAGTGCAGGGAAAACAGGTTTCCCTGGAATGGACTGAGACATCTGGGGGACTCTGGGAATGGTGGCACAACCAAGGAGTTCCTCTCGACTTTCCTGTGGAGAGCGCATCCTCTTGAGAAGCGACGGGAACGCGGGGAATTCTTTCCCGACCACGCAGGGAAAGGATCCCTCCTCTCGAGCTAGGAGGCGGAAACTGGGCTCCTCTGGATGTGGGCGGAACTCTCGAGCTTCCTCTCGAGTGGAGACGGGTATGTCGGGGAACTTCTTGAGTTGCAGCAAGGGTTGAAGGACCCTTTGGAAGTTCCCGAGGTTAGGTGTGATTAGCCTCGAGACGGCTCAGCGGAAATGGGCCTCATCTCGCCTGGAGGAGAGAACCTCCTGGATTTTCTCGAGTTGCGGCAGGTGCTCTCGACTTACGACGGGGACCTCAGGGACCCGCTCTGGTGGCCTCAGGAAAGGCCAGTCCCCATGCGAGTTGCTCGGGGGCCTCACGGGATTCCAATCCCGTCGATGCCAGGGCCTAAGACCTTGCTTGGAGTCGGTGCCGGAACCTGAGGTTTCCTTTCCAGTGCTGACATGGATCTTGGGGTACTTCTGGAGTCTCCCCAGCGGAGTCAGTCCTCGTCTCGAGTGGGGGGATGCACGTGCGCTTTCATCCCTATTTGTAGCAGCAGTGTTGCGCTTCCCTTCGCGTCAATCAATGGTTCTGTGGCTTTTCCTCGAGGCTTTCCCACGAGGCTTTCCCACAGGGCTGTCCCACGTGCCACCGTGGTGTGAGTCGATCCTCGGCTTGAAAGTGGAGGCAGTGAAGGGAAAACAGGTTTCCCAAGAATGGACTGAGACATCTCGGGAACTCTGGGAATGGTGGCAGGACCCTGGAGTTCCTCTCGCCTTTCCTGTGGAGAACGCCTCCTCTTGAGATGCGACGGAAACGCCGGGAATTCTTTCCCCACCACGCAGGGAAAGGATCCCTCCTCTCGATCTTGGAGGCGGAAACGGGGCTCCTCTGGATGTGGGCGGGACTCTCGTGCTTCCTCTCGAGTGGAGACTGGTTTGTCGGGGAACTTCTTGAGTTGCAACAAGGGTGTGAAGGACCCTTTGGAAGTTCCAGTTGTCAGATGTGATTAGCCTCAGACGCCTCAGCGGAAATGGGCCTCATCTCTCCTGGAGGGGAGAACCTCCTGGATTTTCTCGAGTTGCGGCAGGTGCTCTCCGACTTACGACGGGGACCTCAGGGACCCGCTCTGGTGCCTCAGGAAAGGCCAGTCCCCATGCGAGTTGCTCGGGGGCCTCTCGGGATTCCTCTCCCGTCGATGCCGGGGCCTAAGACCTTGTGTGGAGTCGGTGCCAGAACCTGAGGATTCCTCTCCAGTGCTGACATGGATCTTGGGGTACTTCTGGAGTCTCCCCAGGGAAGTCAGTCCTCGTCTCGAGTGGGGGCATGCACCTGCGCTTTCCTCCCGAGCTGTAGCAGCAGTGTCACGCTTCCCTTCGCGTGGATCAAGGGATCTGTGGCTTTCCCTCGAGGCTTTCCCGGAGGCTTTCCCACGATGGCTTTTCCCACAGGGCTGTCCCACGTGCCACCGTGGTGTGAGTCGATCCTCGGCTTGAAAGTCGAGGCAGTGCAGGGAAAACAGGTTTCCCTGGAATGGACTGAGACATCTGGGGGACTCTGGGAATGGTGGCACGACCCTGGAGTTCCTCTCGCCTTTCCTGTGGAGAGCGCCTCCTCTTGAGATGCGACGGAAACGCGGGAATTCTTTCCCGACACGCAGGGAAAGGATCCCTCCTCTCGAGCTAGGAGGCGGAAACGGGGCTCCTCTGGATGTGGGCGGGACTCACGTGCTTCCTCTCGAGTGGAGACGGGTATAGTCGGGGAACTTCTTGAGTTGCAGCAAGGGTGTGAAGGACCCTTTGGAAGTTCCAGAGGTTAGGTGTGATTAGCCTCCAGACGCCTCAGCGGAAATGGGCCTCATCTCGCCTGGAGGGGAGAACCTCCTGGATTTTCTCGAGTTGCGGCAGGTGCTCTCGACTTACGACGGGGACCTCAGGGACCCGCTCTGGTGGCCTCAGGAAAGGCCAGTCCCCATGCGAGTTGCTCGGGGGCCTCTCGGGATTCCTCTCCCGTCGATGCCGGGGCCTAAGACTTGTGTGGAGTCGTGCCGGAACCTGAGGATTCCTCTCCAGTGCTGACATGGATCTTGGGGTACTTCTGGAGTCTCCCCAGGGGAGTCAGTCCTCAGTCTCGAGTGGGGGCATGCACGTGCGCTTTCCTCCCGAGCTGTAGCAGCAGTGTCACGCTTCCCTTCGCGTGGATCAAGGGATCTGTGGCTTTCCCTCGAGGCTTTCCCAGGAGGCTTTCCCACGAGGCTTTCCCACAGGGCTGTCCCACGTGCCACCGTGGTGTGAGTCGATCCTCGGCTTGAAAGTCGAGGCAGTGCAGGGAAAACAGGTTTCCCTGGAATGGACTGAGAATCTGGGGGTACTCTGGGAATGGTGGCACGACCCTGGAGTTCCTCTCGCCTTTCCTGTGGAGAGCGCCTCCTCTTGAGATGCGACGGGAAACGCGGGAATTCTTTCCCGACCACGCAGGGAAAGGATCCCTCCTCTCGAGCTAGGAGGCGGAAACGGGCTCCTCTGGATGTGGGCGGGACTCTCGTGCTTCCTCTCGAGTGGAGACGGGTATGTCGGGGAACTTCTTGAGTTGCAGCAAGGGTGTGAAGGACCCTTTGGAAGTTCCAGAGGTTAGGTGTGATTAGCCTCGAGACGCCTCAGCGGAAATGGGCCTCATCTCGCCTGGAGGGGAGAACCTCCTGGATTTTCTCGAGTTGCGGCAGGTGCTCTCGACTTACGACGGGGACCTCAGGGACCCGCTCTGGTGGCCTCAGGAAAGGCCAGTCCCCATGCGAGTTGCTCGGGGGCCCTCTCTCTGCCGGATTCTCTCACCTGTCGAGCCAAGGGTCCTAAGAACTTGTGTGGAGATCGGTGCCAGAACCTGAGGTTCCTCTCCACGTGCTGACATGGATCTTGGGGTAGCTTTCCGGAGTCTCCCAATAGGGAGTCAGATCTCTCGTTCCTGCGAGTGAGGGGCATGCACCTGCGCTTTCCGCTCCCGAGCTGTAAGCAGGCAGTGTCACAGCTTTCCCTTCTCGTGGGATCAAGGGAATTGTGGCTTTTCGCCTTGAGCTTTTCCCTGAGGCTTCCCTGGGCGCCAATGTTTTTCGCACCAGGGCTCGTCCACGTTCCACCGTGGTGTGAGTCCGATCCCGGCTTTGAAAAGTCGAGGCCAGCTACTAGCGAACAGGTTTCCCTGAATGGACTGAGACATTCTGGGGGACTCTGGAATGGCTGGCACGACCCTGTTCCTCTGATCCTTCTTTTCCTGGGGAGAGCCGCTCCTCTTGAGATGGCACGGAACACGCGGGAATTCTATTTCCACGACCTAGCAGTCCAGGGAAAGGAATCCCTCCTCTCGAGCGTAGGAGCGCAAACCGCGGCTCCTCTGAGGTGGCGGTACACGGCGCTCCTATTGAGTGGAATCGGGTATGTCGGAACTTCTTGCAGTTGCAGCAAGGGTGTGAGAGACCCTTTGAGAAGTTCCAGATGTTAGATGTGTATTAGCCTCAAGACGGCCTTCGCGAAATGGGCCCAATCTCTGCCTGGCAGGGGAGAACCGTCCTGGCATTTTCTCTGACGTTGACGGCAGGTTTGTGCTCTCACTTTACGAGCGGGACAGTCAGGACCGCTCTGAGTCGGCCTCAGCGAAAGCCAGTCCCCCATGCGAGTTGCTCGGCGGCTCTCGGGATCCTCCCGTCGATGCCGCCCCGGTCTAAAGCGATTGTGTGGAGTCGTGCCTGGAACCTGAGGATTCCTCTCCCAGTGTGACATGGATCTTGCGGAGATTCGGAGTCCTCCACCAGGGGAAGTCCAGTTCCTCTTTTCCGAGTGGGGGCATGCAAGGCGTTTTCCTCCCGAGCTGTAGCAGCGTGTCACTTTCTCCGCGCGTGGATCAAGGGATCGTGGCTTTCCCTCGGAGGCTTCCCAAGGCTTCTCATGAGGCTTTCCACAAGCGGCTGTCCCACGTGCCACCGTGGTGTGAGTCGAACCTCGGACTTGAAAGTCGAGCCAGGTTGCAGGGCAATAACTAGGTTGCAATGAGACTGCAGACAATCTGGGGTACTCTGGGAATGTGGCACGAACCCTAGTGTAGTTCTCTCGACCTTTCCTGGAGAGAGCACCATCCTCTGAGTTGCCTGACGGCGAGACCGGAAAGTCTTTCCCCACCACGTCAGGGAAAGGATCCTCTCTCGCTAGCTAGGAGGCGCGAAACGGGGTTCCTCTTGGATGTTGGGCGGGAACTCTCGTGTCTTCCTCATCCGAGTGGAGACGCAGGTAGTCGGGGGAACAGTTCTTGTAGTTGCTAAGCCAAGGTGTGAAGAACGCCTTTGGAAGTTCCAGATGTTCAGGTGATTAGCCTCGAGCGCCCTCGAGCGGAAATGGCCCTCATCTCTTCCTGGAGGGAGAAACCTCCTGCGATTCTCCGGAGTTGCGGCAGTTGCTCTCCGATCTTACACGACATGGATCCTTCGCCCCCAGGGACGCCGGCCCTTGGAGGCCTCCAGGAAAGCCAGTCCCCACGCGAGTTGCTCGGAGCCTCTCGCGGATTCCTCTCCCGTCGATGCGCGGCCTAAGACCCTTGTCGTGGAGTCGCGTCCGAGAATCTGAGGATTCCTCTCCAGTGCTGACATGGATCTTGGGTACTCTGGAGTCTCCCAGGGAGTCAGTCCTACGTCTCGAGTGGGGGCATGCACGTTGCGATTCCTGCCCAGCTTGTACACAGTGCGACGCCCTTCCTTCGCGTGGATCAAGGATCTGTGGGCTTTCCACGAGCTTTCCACAGCATTCCTCGAGGCTGTCCACTGAAGTTCCAGGGCTTGTCTCCACTGCCAAACCTGGTGTGATGTGATCCTTCGGCTTGAAAAGTCGAGGCAGTGGCAGGAAAAACAGATGGTTCCCTGGATATGCGACTGAGATCAGTCTGGGGGACATCTGGAATGGTGGCACGACGCCTGAAGTTCCTCTCGCCTTCCTGTGAATCTCTTGTGCTAATCAGGGAATCTCCCGAGCGGTCCCTCCACGTCGCACTAGGCGGGAACTGGAGGCAGATCTCGTGCTTCAAGTGGAAGACTAATGTCGGGGAACTTCTAATCTCGCAAGCTGTGAAACTTGAAGGTCGATTAAGTGGATTCCTCCCTGACGCTCAGAGCCGGAAACGGGCTCCTCTGGATTCGGCGGCTCTGGAGCTCCTTGATGACGAACGGGTATTCGCGGATTAATTCTCGAGTTGTGGCAAGAGGTTGAAACCTTTGCAAGTTCCGAGAGCTTAGGTGTGACTTCTCGACGCGCCTCAGGCAGAAGGCGCGCTGCCAGTTCCTCAGTGAGCTGGGATCTGGAATCCATCCTAAGGACTTGTCTTGAGTCGGTCGGACGAGGATTCCTGCTCAAGTTCGACAGTGGGGACTTAGGGACTCTCTGGATTCCCTCACGGAAGTCAGTCCGCTGATGGGAGTGCTCGTGGCTTCTCAAATCTCTCGATGCGTCCGACGATCAGCCACATGGCACTAAACTAAATTACCAGTCGGCCGACACTTAGATCCCACTTCCCAATGCTACTATTCATTGATACTTCTGGAGTCTCCCACTTGGAATCATCCGCCCGAAAGTGGGCATGCGCGTGCCTTTCCGAGCTGTAGCACAGTGTCGCGCTTCCCTTCGCCGTGATCAAGGCATCTGCCGCTTCCCTCGAGCATTCCAGCACGAGGCTTTCCCAGAGCCGCTTTCCCACAGGGCCTGTCCACACGTGGACACCGTGGTGTGCAGTCGGACCTCGGCTTGAAGAGTTCGAGGCACGTGCAGGGTAAAAAGGTCCGTAATGGACGAGACAATTCTGGGCTACTCGGGGAATGGTGGCACGACCCTCGAGTTCCGTCTCGGCCTTTCCTGTGGAGGCGCCTGTCCTCTGAGAATTGGCGACGCGGAACGCCGGGGTAATTCGTTTCCACCACCAGGGAAAGATCTGCCTTAGCTCGAGCTAGGCAAGGTCGGAAACGGGCTCCTCTCGATGTGCGCGGGAACTCTCGAGTGCTTCTCTCGTCAGCTGGGACGGGATCGGGCGAGACTTCGTTGAGTTGCAGCAAAGGCGGTGAAGGACCCTTCTGAAGTTCCAGATCTAGGTTGATTAGGCCCTCGGAACGCCGTCAGCGGCAAATGGCCTCATCATCGTGGCTGAGGGGAAAAACGCTCCTGGATTTTCGCGAGTTGGCGGTCATGGCTCTCTCGACTTTAACCACGGGAACTCAGGGACTGCTCATGCTGGCCTATCAGAAAGGCCAAGTCCCATGCGAGTTGCTGCCTGCCTGGGATTCCATCCCGTTTCAATCGCAGGGCTCATAAGACCTGCGTGGAGTGTGTGCCGGAAATCTGAGGATTGCCTTCCAGTGCTGACAGTGTCTTGGGTATTCTGGCAGTCTCCCCAGCGGAGTCAGTCGCAGTCTCGAGTGGTTGGGGATGCACGTCGCGTTCATCCCTATTAGCTGTAGGGCAGCAGTTACGCTTCCCTTCGCGTGATCAAAGGGTTTCTGTGGCTTTTCCATGCTCGGAGGCTTTCCCCGAGTTTTCCCACAGGGCTGTCCACGTGCCACCCGTGGTGTAGAGTCGAATCCTCGCTGAAAGTCGATCGCAGTGAGGGAAAACAGGTTCCCTGGAATGGACTGAGATATCTGGGTACTCTGGATGGTGCACGACCCTGGAGTTTCCCTCACCTTTCCTGTGAGAGCGCCTCCTCTGAGTTGTGCGAAGACTCCGGAATTCTTTCCCGACCACGCAGGGGAAAGGATCCTCCTCTCTAGCTGTGAGGCGGGAAACTGGGTTCTCTGGATGTGGGGCGGACTCTCGTGCTTCCTCTCGAGTGGAACGAGGTATGTCGGGAACTTCTTGAGTTGCAGCAAGGGTGTGAAGAACCCTATGGAAGTTCGCAGAGTTAGTGTATTAGCCTCGAGACGCCTCAGCGGAAATGGGCCCTCATTCTCGCTGGAGGGGAGAACCTCCGGATTTCTCGAGTTGCGGCAGGTGCTCTCCGACTTAGACAGGGATCCTCAGGGACCCCGCTCTGGGAGCTCAGGAAAGGCAGTCCCCACCGCGAGTTGCTCGGGGCCTCTCGCGGATTCCTCTCCCGTCGATGCCGGGGCCTTAAGACCTTTGTGGTGGAGTGGTGTCCAGAACTGAAGATTCCTCTCCAGTGCTGACATGGATCTTGGGTACGCTCTGCAGTCTCCACAGGGGAGTCAGTCCTCGTCTCGAGTGGGGGCATGCAAGTGCGATTTCCTCCCAAGCTTTAGCAGCAGTGTCTACGCTTTCCTTGCGTGGATCAAGAGGATCTGTGGCTCTTTCCACGTCGAGGCTTTCCCACGAGGCTTTACCTCAGCGGCCTTACTGCAGGGCTGTCCACGTGCCCACCGTGGTGTGTGTCGATCCTCGGCTGAAAGTCGAGGCAGTGCAGGGAAAACAGGTTTCCCTGATGGACTGAGACATACTGGGGACTCTGGGAATGGTGGCACGACCCTGAAGTTCCTCTCGCCTTTCCTTTGAGAGCGCTCCTCTTGAGATGCGACGGGAACACCGGGAATTCTTTCCCGACCACGAAGGGAAAGATCCCGCTCTCCGAGCTAGGAGCGGAAACGGGGCTCCTCTGGATGTGGCGGGACTCTCGACTTCCTCTCGAAGTGGAAGACGGGTATATCGGGAATCTTGAGTTGCAGCAAAGGTTGAGAGGACCCTTTGGAATTCAGAGTTAGTGTGATTAGCCCGAGACGCCTCAGCAGAAATGGGCTCATCTCGCCTGGAGGGGAGAACCTCTGGAATTTCTTGAGTTGCGGCAGGTGCTCTCGACTTACGTCGGGACCTCAGGGACCGCTCTGGTGGCTCAGGAAAGGCCAGTCCCCATGCGAGTTCTCGGGGCCCTCTCGGATTCCTCTCCCGTCGATGCGGGCCTAAGATCCTAGTGTGAAGTCGGGTGCCGGAAACCTGAGATTCCTCTCCAGTGCTGACATGGATCTTGGGTACTTCTGGGAGTCCTCCCCAGGGGAGTCAGTCCTGTCTCGAGTGGGGCAGTGCACGTGCTCTTCCTCCCGAGCTGTAGCAGCAGTGTCGCGCCTTCCCTTCGCGTGATCAAGGATCTGTGCATCCCTCGAGGCATTCCCACGAGGCACTCCCACGAAGGCTTTCCCACAGGCTGTCCACGCTACCACGTGGTTGGTGAGTCGAGTCCTCGCTTGAAAGTCAGAGGCAGTGAGGTAAAAAGTTTCCCTGGAATGGACTGAGATATCTGGGATACTGGAAATGGTTGCACGACCCTGGAGTTCGTCTCGCTTTCTCTGTGGAGAGCGCCTCCTCTTATGAGTGCGACCGGAACACCGGGAATTCTCCCCGACCACAGGAGGAAGGATCCTAGCTCGAGCTAGGAGCTCGGAAACGGGGCTCCTCTGGATGTGGCGGGACTCTCGAGCTTCTCCTCGAAGTGAGAAGGGTAGTCGCGGAACTTTGAGTTTCAGCCAAGGGTGTGAAGACCCTTTGAAGTTCCAGAGTTTAGGCGTTGAGTTAGCCTCGAGACGCCTCCAGCGAAATGCCCTCATCGCGCGTGGAGGGGAGAACCTCCTCGATTTCTCGAGTTCTGGCTGGTGCTCTCGACTACACGGGGACCTCAGGACCCGCACTGTCTGGTATAAGGAAAGGCCAGTCCCCATGCGAGTTGCTTGGCTCTTCTGGGATTCCCTCTCGTCGCCGTCGATGCCGGCTGGCCTAAGACTTATGTGAGTATGTGTCGCCAAACCGTAGGATTCCTCTCCAGTTCTGACATGGATTCGGGGGGTAGCTTCGGGGAGTCTCCCCAGGGCGAGGTCATACCTCTTCGAGTTTGGGGCATGCAGGCGATTTCGCTCCGAGCTGTAGCCAGCAGACTATCACGTTCCGTCAGCGTGCATCAATGGATTCTGTGGCTTTCCCTCGAGGCCTTTCCGCATGAGGCCTTTCCCACGAGAGTGCCACAGGGCTGCTCCCACGGCCACCCGTGCTGTGAGTCGATCCTCGGTTGAAAGTCGAGGACGTGGCAGCGGAAAACAGGCTTCCCTGGAAATGGACTGAGATATCTGGGGTTACCTGAGAATGTGGCACGATCCCTGGATCCTCTCACCTTTTCCTGATTTTGGAGAGCGCCTCCTCTTGAGTTGTACGGGCAAGAACGGGAATTCTTTCGCGACCCACGCAGGCAGAAGCGATACCTCCTCTCTAGCTCTGAGGCGGACAACGGGGTCCTCTGGATGTGGGCGGGGACTCTCGTCTTCCCGTCTCGGAGTGGAGACAGGTATGTGGTCGAACTCTTGAGTTGCAGCCCAAGGTGTGAAGAACCCTTGGACAGTTCCAGAGTGTTTAGGTGTGATAAGCCCGAGACGCCTCAGCGGAAATGGGCCCTCATCTCGCCTGGAGGGAGTAACCTCCCTGGATTTTTCTCAATGCGACAGTGAATACTCCGACTTAAGGACGGGTCACTCTAGCGGACCGCTCTGAGGCCTCAGGAAAGGGCCGTCCCCACGCGACGTTGCCGGGAAGGCTCTTCTTCGGGATTTCCTCTCCCGTCGATCGCCTGGGCCTAGACCTTGAAGCGATCGGAGGTGGGTGCCAAGAAGCCTGAGGATTCTCTCATCAGTGC
>NW_017215181.1:0-24127 GCF_001704415.2 Capra hircus
TCTCCATGCTGACTACCTGCGAATCTTGGGTACTTCTCGCGAGTCTACCCACGGCAGTCATCCGCGTCTCGCACTGGCGCGCACTGCCCACCGGCTGCGCTTTCCTCCGGACTGCTAGCAGCAGTGTCGAGATTCCCCGTTGCCGTGTGATCAAGGCCGTTCAGAGGGCTCTCCTCGAGCTTCCCACGAGGCTTCCCACAGCGGTCCGTGTCCCTACGTACCACGATGGTGTGAGTCGATTCTCGGCTTGAAAGACGAGCATGCACGGCCGAAACAGGTTTCCCTGAATGACTGCAGACATTCTGGGCTGACTCTGCGGAATGCGTGGCACGTCCCAGGCAGTTCCTCTCGACTTCCTGCTGCCTTGAAGCGCCTCCTCTTGAGAGGACGGGAACACTGGAATTCTTCACGACCCACGCCAGCCGAAACGGATCCTTCCTCTCGAGCCTAGAGGCGAAATCGGGGCTCTCTGGAATGTAGCGCCGACTCCGAGCCTTTCCTCTCGAGTGAGACGGGTTATGTCGGCGAACTTCTTTGCACTTGCCCAGCAAGGGGTGAACAGACCCTTTGAAGCTTTCCACATGTTTAGATGTGATGAGCCTCGAGACCCTCAGCAGGAAATGGCCTCATCTCGCCTGATAGGTGAGAACCTCCTGGATTTTCTCTCAGTTGTGCGCAGCGTCTTCTTCGAACTTACGACCGGCAACCCTCGGGACCGCCTGGTGCCTCAGCCACAAGGCCAGCCCCTTGCCGAAGTTGCTCGGCGGCGCCCTCGTGGCCTCTCGGTTTCCCACCCGTCGATGCTGCGCCTAAAACCCTTGTGTGAACAAGTCCAGTGCCGTGAACCTTAGAATTCCTCTCCAGTCGACATGATCATGGGATACTTCTGAGTCTCCCAGCTGGAGTCAGCCTCGTCTCGAGCTTGGCGATGCACGTCGCTTTCCTCCCGAGTTGTAGCAGCAGTTGTCAAGCTTCCCTTCGCAGTGACAAGCAAATCTGCCCGGCTTCCCTCAAGGCTTCCCAGAAGCTTTCCCATATGCTTCCCCAAAGGCTGCCTCCACGCTGCCACGTGGTGTATGAGTTCGATCCTCGGCTTAAAATTCCGAGGCAGCTGCCAGTCGCCAAAACAGGTTTTCCCTGGAACTGCGACTGAGACATACTGACGGGCACTCGGCCGAACTGCGCCTGATCCTGCGATCTCTCGCCTATCTCGGAGAGCGCGCTCCTCTTTTGAGATGCCGACGCGAAACGCTAGGTAATTCTTCCCCGACCTACACAGGAAAGATTCCCTCCCTCGAGCTACGCAGACGCCGGAACACGGGGGCACTCTGGCAACGTGCGCAGGACTCTCGTGTTCCTCTGAGCTGGCAGAACCGGGTATTGTCTGGGGAACTTCTTGATGGTCCAGCCGAAGGTCGAAAAGACCCTTTGAAGTTTCAGATTTAGTTCGTCGTACCCCCTATTGCCTTCAGGCCCAGAACATGGCCTCATCGCAGCCTCGCGGCGGGAGAACCTCCTGCGCATTTTCTCGAGTTGCTGCGCACAGGTGCTCTCATCTTTACCAATGCGGACCTTCAGGACCGCGTCTGCGTGGCCTCAGGACAAGGCCCAAGTCCCCATCGCGAGTTGCTCACGCGGCGCCTCCGGAATTCCTCTCCCGCTCGACGCGTCGGCGCTAAAAACATTTTTGTTGAGTCCACCCCGTGGCCAGAACCTGAGCCGATTCTTCTCCATCGCTGACATGGATTTTAGGATGGTACTTCTGGAGTCTCCCCAGTGGAAGTCATTCTCGTACTCGCAGTGGGTGCGATGCACGTGCCGAGCTTTGCTCCCAGCTGTCAGTAGCAGCTGTCTAAGCTTCCCTTCGCGTGGCATCAAGGCATCTGTAGCTTTCCTCGCAGCTTCTCCCCACAGGCGCTCCTCCCACGTGCCACCGTGTCTTCTGTGAGTTGCATCCTAACGCCTTGAAAGTCGAGAGCAGTGCAGGGAAAACAGCGTTCCTGCCGAATGGACTGAGACATCGAGGTACTCACGGCTAACGTTGGCACGTACCCTTGAGTTCCTCTCCCTTTCCTGTCGGTAGACGCCTCCCCTTGAGATGTCCGACCTGAAGACGTCGCGAATTCTTTTCCCGTAGCACCAGTGAAACGGATCCCTCCTCTCGAGCTTAAGGAGCCGAAAACGCCTAAGGCTCCTCTGGCATGAGGTGCCGTGGACTCTCGTCCTCCTTCCCTCTGCAGTTGGAGACGGATTATGCGGGGAACTTTCTTGCAGTTGCACAAGGGTGCTTTAAGGACCCTTTCGAAGTTCCAGAGTTATGTGATTGAGTCCTCGAGACGCCTCAGCGGAAATGGGCCTCATCTCGCCTGGAGGTGAGAACCTCCGGCCGCATTTTTCCTTCGAGTTAGCAGGTTTCTCTCGATCTTACGACTGGACGCTCAGGGACCCACTCTGCCTGCCTCGAGGATAAAGAGCCACGTACCCCATGCCGAGTAGCTTCGGATCTCTCGGGATTCCTCTCCCGGCGCCATGCGGGCCTAATACCTGCTGTGCGCATCAGCTGAAAGAACCTGAGGTATTACTCTCCTAGTGCCGAACATGGATCTTGGGGCTACTTTTGCAGACTCACCAGTTGTAAAGTCAGTTCCGCTCTCGCTTAGTGCGGGTCCGCACGTGCGCTTTTCCCCCCGCACCTTAGCAGCAGTTGTCGCGCCTTCCCTAGCTGTGGATCAACCGGATCTGATTGTCTTTCCCTCGAGCTTTCCCACGCAGCTTCTCCCACAGCGGCCTGTCCTGCCACCTGCCACCGTGTCGCTTGAGTCATCCTCGGACTTGAGAGTCGACGCCAGTGCAGTGGAAAACAGATTTCCCTTGCAATGGACTTAACATCTCGCGCGACTCTGGGATATGCCGCTGCACGCACCCTGGAGTTCCTCTCGGGCTTTCCAGGTGGACGAGCGCCTCTCCCGAGATGCCCGACGGGGAACCCGGGCAATTCTTTCCCGACTACGCAGGGAAAGCTGATCCCACCCGCTAACGCAGTATGAGCGCGGAAAACAGGGCCTCCCTCTCGGATTTGCGGGGGACCGCGCTGCTTCCTCTCGATTGTGATCGAAGAGTACTGTCGGCCGGCAACTTCTTGCCAGCGGTGCACTAAGGGTGTTGAAGGCAATCCTTGGAATTCGAGAGGATAGCGTGCCTGCATTAGCCTTCGCCAGAACTCCTCAGCCAGAAATGGGCCTCATTCTCGCCTGGAGGGAGGAACTCCTGGATATTCTCTAGTTGCGCGGGCCAGGTGCCTCTTCGACTTTCACTGGGCACCTCAGGGACCCCGCTCTGTGGCCTCAGGAAAGGCCATATTGCAGTTCTCGGGGCCTCTCCGGCGATTCCTCTCCCGTCGAACAGTGCCGGGCCTGCATGAACCTTGTTGCATCTTGGCCGGCCAACCTCAGATTCCTCTCCAGTGCTGCACATGGATCCTTCGGTAACTCTCTGAGTGCTCCCAGCGCGCAGCTCATTCCCTCTCGCGCAGTGGGGCAACGCACGTGCGCCGTCTTTCCCCGAGCTGTATTAGCAGCACTGTCGGCCGCTTCCCTTTCGCCGGCGATAAAGAATTCTGTGGCTTTCCCTCGACGGCCTTTCACAACAGCAGCTCTCCCACTGTGCCCACCGTCCCTTGAGTCGATGCTCGCTTTGAAAGTCCGATGGCAGACTGCAGGCGACAAAAGTATTCCCTTGGAATAGGACTGAGACATCTGCGCTCGGGGAATGTTGGCACACCCTGCCGAAGTCTCTTCTCGCCTTTCCTCTTGTTAGCGCCTCCTCTTGAGATGGCCGACGAAAGCCGGCAATTCTTTCCGAGCACGCACCGTGAAAGGATCCCCTCTCTCGAGCTACGCGAGCGGCCTTAACGGGCGCTCCTCTGATGTCGCGGAATTCTCGACGCTACCTCTCGACGTGGCGAGACCGTTATCGTCTCGAACTTCTTGCAGCTTGCCAGCCAAGGGTGGAAGGACCCTTTGCGAAGCTCAGACGTTAGCGTAGTGAGATAGCCTTCGAGCACTCCTCACGGAAATGGCGGCCTTCATCTCGCCTGCACGGGAGAACCTCCTGGATTTTCTCGCAGTTGCCTGGCCGCGTGCTCTCTTCTTATGATGCGGACGACAGGGACCCTCTTTGGTGCGCTCAGACAAGGCCCATTCCCAGCCTATTGCATGCGGGCTCTGGGATTCCTCTCCGCTCGATGCTGGGGCTCAAGACCTTGCTGTTGACACGTCAGTGCCGACGTCAGGATTCCTCTGCCAGTCAGACATGATCTGGCGGTACTTCTGGAGTCTCCCCAGGGAGTCAGTCCTCGTCCTCGACTGGGGTCATGCACCCGGCGCTTTTCCTCCTGAGCTTAGCAGCACTGCTCGCGCTTCCCTCTCGCCTCATGGTATCAAGGGATCTGTGCGCTTTCCTCGGATGGCTTTTCCCACGGAGGCTCTTCCAAGAGGCCTTTCCCACGAGGCTTTCCCACAGCGCGCCTGTCCCACAGACACCGTGCATGTGAGCTCGATCCTCGGCTAGAAAGTCTGAGGCACTGCAGCGCGAAAACAGGCTCCGGGAATGACTGAGACATTATTGGGCCGGACCCTGAATGGTGGCACGACCCTGGAGTCCTCTCGCCCATTTCTGTGGAGGAGGCGCCGCTCTTTGAGATGCGAGTCGCGAACGCGCCGAATTCTTTCCCGACCACCGCAGTCCTCAAAGGGATTCCCTCCTCTCTAGCTAGGAGCGGAAACGGCGCCCTCTGGATGGGCGCACTCTCGCTGCTCCCTCTCGACTGAAGACTGTGTACGTCGGCGCAACTTCTTGAGTTGCCACCAAAGGGTATGTGAAGGACCCTTTAGAAGTTCCAAGTCTCAGCGTGATTAGCCTCGAGCACGCCTCAGCGGAGAATGGACTCATCTCGACCTGCAGGAGAACCTCCTGATTTTCTCAGTTGCGCAGCTTTCTCTCGACTTACGACGGACCTGCAGGACCCGCTCTGTGCCTCAGAAAGCCAGTCCCCATGCGAGTTGCTCGGCGGACTCCCAGTTTCTCTCACCTTCGATCCAGGCCTAAGATCTTGTATGAGTCCGTCCCGCCAACCTGAGATTCCCCCCAGTGCTGACATGCGATCTTGGGTACTTCTCGGCGCTCTCCCCAGGCGGAGTCAGTCCCTCGTTTCAGTGGGGCGTATTCACGTGCAGCTTCCTCGCCGAGCTGTAGTCACCCAGTGTCGCGCTTCCCTTCGCCCTGCATCAAGGGATCGTGGCTTTTCCTCGAGGCTTTCCCACGAGCTTTAACCCACGCAGTTATTCCCACAGCGGCTGTTCCACGCTGCCACCGTGAGGCAGTAGATCCTCGGCTTGAAAAGTCGAGCCAGTTGCCAGCAAAAAACACAGGCATTCCCTTGCAATGGACTTGAGACATCTGCCGGCGTTGACTCTGAGAATGACTTGGAATGGTGGCACGACCCTGGAGTTCCTCTCGCCATTCCTGTGGAGAGCGCCTCCTCTTGAGATGTGACGGAACACCGGGAATTCTATCCGGACCACGCAGGGAAAGCATCCTCCTCTCGAGCTAGAGGCGGAAACGGGGCTCCTCTAGATGTGGCAGGACTGTCGTGCTTCCTCTCGAGTGGAGTCTGATATGTCGGGGAACTTCTTGAGTTGCAGCAAGGGTGTGAAGGACCCTTTGGAAGTTCCAGAGGTAAGATGTGATTAGCCTCGAGATACCTCAGCGGAAATGGGACTCAGCTCGCCTGGAGGGGAGAACCTCCTGGATTTTCTCGAGTATGCGGCAGGTGCTCTCGACTTACGACGGGGACCTCAGGGATCCGCTCTGGTGGCCTCAGGAAAGGCCAGTCCCCATGCGAGTTGCTCGGGGACCTCTCGGGATTCCTCTCCCGTCGATGCTGGGGCCTAAGACCTTGTGTGGAGTCAGTGGCCGGAACCTGAGGATTCCTCTCCAGTGCCAAACATGGATCTTAGGGAACTTCTGGAGTCTCCCCAGGGCAGTCAGTCCTCGTCTCGAGAGGGGGGGCATGCACGTGCGCTTTCCTCCGCGAGCTGTAGCAGCAGTGTCGCTGCTTCCCTTCGCGTGGATCAAGGGATCTGTGTCTTTCCCTCGAGGCTTTTCCCACGAGGCTTTCCCACAGGGCTCTCCCAGGTGCCACCGTAGATGTGAGTCGATCTTCGGCTTGAAAGTCGAGGCAGTGCAGGGAAAACAGATTTCCCTGGAATGGACTGGAGACATCCAGGGGACTCTGGGAATGGTGGCACGACCTGGAGTTCCTCTCGCCTTTCCTGTGGAGAGCACCTCCTCTTGAGATGCAGACGGGAACGCCGGGATTCTTTCCCGACCACGCTGGGAAAGGATCCCCCCCTCGAGCTAGGAGGCGGAAACGGGGCTATTCTGGATGTGGGCGGGACTCTCGTGCTTCCTCTCGAGTGGAGACGGGTATGTCGGGGAACTTCTTGAGTTGCAGCAAGGGTGTGAAGGACCCTTTGGAAGTTCCAGATGTTAGATGTGATTAGCCTCGAGACGCCTCAGCGGAAATGGGCCTCATCTCGCCTGGAGGGGAGAACCTCCTGGATTTTCTCGAGTTGCGGCAGGTGCTCTCGACTTACGACGGGGACCTCAGGGACCCGATCTGGTGGCTCAGGAAAGGCCAGTCCCCATGCGAGTTGCTCGGGGGCCTCTCGGGATTCCTCTCCCGTCGATGCCGGGGCCTAAGACCTTGTGTGGAGTCGGTGCGGGAACCTGAGGATTCCTCTCCAGTGCTGACATGGATCTTGGGGTACTTCTGGAGTCTCCCCATGGAGTCAGTCCTCGTCTCGTTTGGGTGCATGCACGTGCGCTTTCCTCCGAGCTGTAGCAGCAGTGTTACTCTTCCCTACGCGTGGATCAAGGGATCTGTGGCTTTCCCTCGAGGGCTTTCCACGAGGCTTTCCCACGAGGCTTTCCCACAGGGCTGTCCAACGTGCCATCGCGGTGTGAGTCCATCCTCGGCTTGAAAGTCGACGCAGTGCAGGGAAAACAGGTTTCCCTGGAATGGACTGAAACATCTGGGGGACTCTGGGAATGGGGCCTGATACTGGAGTTCCTCTCGCCTTTCCTGTGGAGAGCGCCTACTCTTGAGATGAGACGGGAACGCTAGGGAATTCTTTCCCGACCACGCAGGGAAAGGATGCCTCCTCTCGAGCTAGCAGGCGGAAACGGGGCCACTCTGGATATGGGCGGGACCCTCGTGTTCCTCTTGAGTGGAGACGGGTATGTCGGGGAACTTCTTGAGTTGCAGCAAGGGAAGTGACGGACCCTTTGGAAGTTCCAGAGGTAAGGTGTGATTAGCCTCGAGATACCTCAGCGGAAATAGGTCTCAGCTCGCCTGGAGGGGAGAACCTCCTGGATTTTCTCGAGTTGCGGCTGGTGCTCTCGACTTATGACGGGGAACTCAGGGACCCGGTGTGGTGGCCTCAGGAAAGGCCAGTCCCCATGCGAGTTGCTCGGGGCCTATCGGGATTCCTCTCCCATCGATGCTGGGTCCTAAGACATGGTGTGGACTCAGTGCCAGAACCTGAGAATTCCTCTCCAGTGCCGACATGGATCTTGGGGTACTTCTGGATTCTCCCCAGGGCAGTCAGTCCTCGTCTCGAGTGGGGGCATGCACGTGCGCTTTCCTCCCGAGCTGTAGCAGCAGTGTCGCGCTTCCCTTCGCGTGGATCAAGGGATCTGTGTCTTTCCCTCGAGGCTTTCCCACGAGGCTTTCCCACAGGGCTGTCCCACGTGTCACCGTGGTGTGAGTCGATCCTCGGATTGAAAGTCGAGGCAGTGCAGGGAATACAGGTTTCCCTGGAATGGACTGAGACATCCGGGGGACTTTGGGAATGGGGCTTGAGACTGGAGTTCCTCTCGCCTTTCCTGTGGAGAGCGCCTACACTTGAGATGAGACGGGAACGCTAGGAATACTTTCCCGACCACGCAGGGAAAGGATACCATCCTCTCGAGCTAGCAGGCGGAATCGGGGCCACTCTGGATATGGGCGGGACCCTTGGGATCCTCTTGAGTGGAGACGGGTATGTCTGGGAACTTCTTGAGTTGCAGCAAGGGTGTGAAGGACCCTTTGGAAGTTCCAGAGTTTAAGTGTGATTACCCCCTTGTTGCCTCAGAGGAAATGGGCCTCATCTCGCCTGGATTGGAGAACCTCCTGGATTTTCTCGAGTTGCGTCAGGTGCTCTCGACTTACGATGGGGACCTCAGGGACCCGCTCTGGTGGCCTCAGGAAAGGCCAGTCCGCCATGCGAATTGCTCTGGGGCCTCTCGGGATTCCTCTCCCGTAGATTCCGGGGTCTAAGACCTTGTGTGGAGTCGGTGCCGGAACCTGAGCATTCCTCTCCAGTGCTGACATGGATCTTGGGGTACTTCTGGAGTCTCCCCAGGGGAGTCAGTCCTCATCTCAAGTGGGGCTATGCACTTGCGCTTTCCTCTCGAGCTGTAGCAGCAGTGTCACGCTTCCCTTCACGTGGATCAAGGGATCTGTGTCTTTCCCTCGAGGCTTTCCCACGAGGCTTTCCCACAGGGATGTCCCACGTGCCACCGTTGTGTGAGTCGATCCGTGGCTTGAAAGTCGAAGCAGTGCAGGGAAAACAGGTTTCCCTGGAATGGACTGAGACATCTGGGGGACTTTGGGAATATGGCACGACCCTGGAGTTCCTCTCGCCTTTCCTGTTTATAGCGCCTCCATTTGAGATGCGACGGGAACACCGGGGAATTCTTTCCCGACCACGCAGGTATAGGATCCCTCCTCTCGAGCTAGGAGCAGGTAACGGGGCTCCTCTGGATGTGCGGGGAACTCTCGTGCTTCCTCTCGAGTAGAAACGGGTATATCGGGGAACTTCTTGAGTTGCAGCAAGGGTGTGAAGGACCCTTTGGAAGTTCCAGAGGTAAGGTGTGATTAGCCTAGAGATACCTCAGCGGAAATGGGCCTCATGTCGCCTGGAGGGGAGAACCTCCTGGATTTTCTCGAGTTGCGGCAGGTGCTCTCGACTTACAACGGGGACCTCAGGGACCCATTCTGGTGGCCTCAGGAAAGGCCAGTCCCCATGCGAGTTGCTCGGGGGCCTCTCGGGATTCCTCTCCCGTCGATGCCGGGGCCTAAGACCTTGTGTGGAGTCAGTGCCGGAACCTGAGGATTCCTCTCCAGTGCCGACATGGATCTTCGGGACTTCTGTTGTCTCCCCAGAGGCGTAAGTCCTCGTCTCGAGAGGGGGCATGCACGTGCGCTTTCCTCCCGGAGCTGTAGCAGCAGTGTCACGCTTCCCTTTTCGTGGATCAAGGGATCTGTGTCTTTCCCTCGAGGCTTTCCCACGAGGCTTTCCCACGAGGCTTGCCCACAGGGATGTCCACGTGCCACCGTTGTGTGAGTCGATCCTCGGCTTGAAAGTCGAGGCAGTGCAGGGAAAACAGGTTTCCCTGGAATGGACTGAGACATCTGGGGGACTTTGGGAATATGGCACGACCCTGGAGTTCCTCTCGCCTTTCCTGTGGAGAGCGCCTCCTCTTGAGATGTGACAGGAATGCCAGGAATTCTTTCCCGCCCACGCCGGGAAAGGATCCCTCCTCTCGAGCTAGGAGGCGGAAACGGGGCTCCTCTGGATGTGGGCGGCACTCTCGTGCTTCCTCTCGAGTGGAGACGGGAATGTCTGGGAACTTCTTGAGTTGCAGCAAGGGTGTGAAGGACCCTTTGGAAGTTCCAGATGTTAGATGTGATTAGCCTTGAGATGCCTCAGCGGAAATGGGCCTCATCTCGCCTGGAGGGGAGAACCTCCTGGATTTCCTCGAGTTGCGGCAGGTGCTCTCGACTTACGACGGGATCCTCAGGGACCCGCTCTGGTGGCCTCAGGAAAGGCCAGTCCCCATGCGAGTTGCTCGGGGGCCTCTCGGATTTCCTCTCCCGTCGATTCCAGCGCCTAAGATCTTGTGTGGAGATGCTGCCGGAACCTGAGTATTCCTCTCCAGTGCAGAAATGGACCTTGGTGTATTTCTGGAGTCTCCCCAGGGGAGTCATTCTTCGTCTCAGGTGGGGGCATGCACCTGCGCTTTCCTCCCGAGCTGAAGCAGCAGTGTCACGCTTCCCTTCGCTTGGATCAATGGATCTGTGGTTTTCACTCGAGGGTTTCCCACAAAGCTTTCCTACGAGGATTTCCCGCAGGGCTGTCCCACGTGCCACCGTGTTGTGAGTCGATCCTCGGCTTGAAAGTCGAGGCAGTGCAGGGAAAACAGGTTTCCCTGGAATGGACTGAGACATCTGGGGGACTCTCGGAATGGTGGCACGACCCTGGAGTTCCTCTCGCCTTTCCTGTGGAGAGCGCCTCCTCTTGAGATGCGACGGGAACGCCGGGAATTCTTTCCCGACCACGCAGGGAAAGGATCCCTCCTCTCGAGCTAGGAGGCGGAAATGGGGCTCCTCTTTATGTGGGCGGGACTCTCGTGCTTCCTCTCGAGTGGAGACGGGTATGTCGGGGAACTTCTTGAGTTGCAGCAAGGGTGTGAAGGACCCTTTGGAAGTTCCAGAGGTTAGGTGTGATTAGCCTCGAGACGCCTCAGGGGAAATTGGCCTCATCTCGCCTGGAGGGGAGAACCTCCTGGATTTTCTCGAGTTGCGGCATGTGCTCTCGACTTACGACGGGGACCTCAGGGACCCGCTCTGGTGGCCTCAGGAAAGGCCAGTCCCCATGCGAGTTGCTCTTGGGCCTCTCAGGATTCCTCTCCTGTCGATGCTGGGGCCTAAGACCTTGTGTGGAGTCAGCGCCGGAACCTTAGGTTTCCTCTCCAGTGCTGACATGGAACTTGGGGTACTTCTGGAGTCTCCCCAGGGGAGTCAGTACTCGTCTCGTTGGGGGAATGCACGTGCGCTTTCCTCCCGAGCTGTAGCAGCAGTGTCGAGATTCCCTTTGCGTGGATCAAGGGTTCAGGAGCTTTCCCTCGAGGCTTTCCGACGAGGCTTTACCACAGGGCTGTCCCACGTGCCACCGTGGTGTGAGTCGATCCTCGGCTTGAAAGTCGAGGCAGTGCTGGGAAAACAGGTTTCCCTGGAATGGACGGAGCCATCTGGGGGACTCTGGGAATGTGGCACGACCCTGGAGTTCCTCTCGCCATTCCTGTGGAGAGCGCCTCCTCTTGAGATGCGACGGGAATGCCGGAAAATCTTTCCCGACCACGCAGGGAAAGGATCCCTCCTCTTGAGCTCGGAGGGGAAACGGGGCTCCTATGGTTGTGGGAGGGACTCTCGTGCTTCCTCTCGAGTGGAGACGGGTATGTCGGGGAACTTCTTGAGTTGCAGAAAGGGTGTGAGGGACCCTTTGAAAGTTCCAGAGGTTAGGTGTGATTAACCTCGAGACGCCTCAGCGGAAATCGGCCTCATCTCGCCTGGAGGGGAGAACCTCCTGGATTTCTCGAGTTGCGGCAGGTGCTCTTGACTTACGACAGGGACCTCAGGGAACCGCTGCGGTGGCCTCAGGAAAGGCCAGTCCCCAATGCTAGTTGCTCGGGGGCCTCTCGGGATTCCTCTACCGTCGATGCCGGGGCCTAAGATCTTGTGTGGAGTAGGTGCTGGAACCTGAGCATTCCTCTCCAGTGCTGACATGGATCTTGGGGTACTTCTGGAGTCTCCCCAGGGGAGTCAGTCCTCTTCTCGAGTGGGGGCATGCACGTGCGCTTTCCTCTCGAGCTGAAGCAGCAGTGTCGCGCTTGCCCTTCGCGTGGATCAAGGGATCAGGGGCTTTCCCTCGAGGCTTTCCAACGAAGCTTTCCCACGAGGCTTTCCCACAGGGCTGTCCCACGTGCCACCGTGGTGTGAGTCGATCCTCGGCTTGAAAGTCGAGGCAGTGCAGGGAAAACAGGTTTCCCTGGAATGGACTGAGACATCTGGGGGACTCTGGGAATGGTGGCACGACCCTGGAGTTCCTCTCGCCTTTCCTGTGGAGAGCGCCTCCTCTTGAGTTGGGAGGGAAACGCCGGGAATTCTTTCCCGACCACGCAGGGAAAGGATCCCTCCTCTCGAGCTTGGAGGCGGAAACAGGGCTCTTCTGGATGTGCGGGGAACTCTCGTGCTTCCTCTCGAGTGGAGACAGGTATGTCGAGGAACTTCTTGATTTGCAGCAAGGGTGTGAAGGACCCTTTGGAAGTTCCAGAGGTTAGGTGTGATTAGCCTCCAGACGCCTCAGCGGAAATGGGCCTCATCTCGCCTGCAGGGGAGAACCTCCTGGATTTTCTCGAGTTGCGGCAGGTGCTCTCGACTTACGACGGGGACCTCAGGGACCCGCTCTGGTGGCCTCAGGAAAGGCCAGTCCCTTTGCGATTTGCTCGGGGGCCTCTCAGGATTCCTCTCCCGTCGATGCCGGTGCCTAAGATCTTGTGTGGAGACGCTGCCGGAACCTGAGGATTCCTCTCCAGTGCAGAAATGGATCTTGGTGTACTTCTGGAGTCTCCCCAGGGGAGTCACTCTAAGTCTCGAGTGGGGGAATGCACGTGCGCTATCCTCCCGAGCTGAAGCAGCAGTGTCACGCTTCCCTTCGCCTGGATCAAGGGATCAGGGTTTTCCCTCGAGCTTTACAACGAGGCTTTCCCACGAGGCTTTCCCACAGGGCTGTCCCACGTGCCACCGGTGTGTGAGTCGATCCTCGGCTTGAAAGTCGAGGCAGTGCAGGGAAATCAGGTTTCCCTGGAATGAACTGAGACATCTAGTGTACTCTGGGAATGGTGGCACGCCCCAGGAGTTCCTCTCGCCTTTCCTGTGGAGAGCGCCTATTCTTGAGATGCGACGGGAACGCCGGGAATTCTTTCCCGACCACGCAGGTAAAGGATCCCTCCCCTCGAGCTAGGAGTCGGAAACGGGTCTCCGCTGGATGTGGGCGGGACTCTCGTGCTTCCTCTCGAGTGGAGACCGGTTTGTCGGGGAACTTCTTGAGTTGCAGTAAGGGTGTGAAGGAATCTTTGGAAGTTCCAGATGTTAGATGTGATTAGCCTCCAGACGCCTCAGCGGAAATGGGCCTCATGTCGCCTGGAGGGGAGAACCTCCTGGATTTTCTCGAGTTGCGGCAGGTGCTCTCGACTTACGATGGGGACCTCAGTGACCCGCTCTGGTGGCCTCAGGAAAAGACAGTCCCCATGCGAGTTGCTCGGGGTCCTCTCGGGATTCCTCTCCCGACGATGCCGGGGCTTAAGACCTTGTGTGGAGTTGGTGCCTGAACCTGAGGATTCCTCTCCAGTGCTGACATGGATCTTGGGGTACTTCTGGAGTCTCCCCAGGGGACTCAGTCCTCGTCTCGAGTGGGGGCATGCACGTGCGCTTTCCTCCCGAGCTGTAGCAGCAGTGTTGCATTTCCCTTCTCGTGGATCAAGGGATCTGTGGCTTTCCCTCGAGGCTTTCCCACGAGGTTTTCCCACGAGCCTTTCCCACAGGGCTGTCCCACGTGCCGCCTTGGTTGTGAGTCGATACCTCGGCTTGAAAGTCGACGCAGTGCAGGGAAAACAGGTTTCCCTGTAATGGACTGAGACATCTGGGGGACTCTGGGATGGTGACACGACCCTGGAGTTCCTCTCCCCTTACCTGTGGAGAGCGCCTCCTCTTGAGATGCGTCGGAAACGCCATGAATTCATTCCCTACCACGCAGCGAAAAGATCGCTCCTCTCGAGCTAGGAGGCGGAAATGGGGCTCCTCTGGATGTGGGCGGGACTATGGAGCTTCCTCTCTAGTGGAGACGGGTATGTCGGGGAACTTCTTGAGTTGCAGCAAAAGGTGTGAAAGACCCTTTGGAAGTTCCAGAAGTTAGATTTGATTAGCCTCGAACGCCTCAGTGGAAATGGGCCTCATCTCTCCTGGAGGGGAGAACCTCCTGGATTTTCTCGAGTTGCGACAGGTGCTCTCGACTTACGACGGGGACCTCAGGGACCCGCTCCGGTGGCCTCAGGAAAGGCCATGTCCCCATGCGAGTTGCTCGGGGGCCTCTCGGGATTCCTCTCCCGTGGATGCCGGGGCCTAAGATCTTGTGTGGAGTAGGTGCCGGATCCTGAGCATTCACCTCCAGTGCTGACATGGATCTCGGGGCACTTCTGGAGTCTCCCCAGGGGAGTCAGTCGTCGTCTCGAGTGGGGGAATGCACGTGCGCTTTCCTCCCGAGCTGAAGCAGCAGTGTCACGCTACCCTTCGCGTGGATCAAGGGATCTGTGGCTTTCCCTCGAGGCTTTCCCAAGAGGCTTTCCCACGAGGCTTTCCCACGAGGCTTTCCCACAGGGCTGTCCCACGAGCCACCGTGGTGTGAGTCGATCCTCGGCTTGAAAGTCAAGGCAGTGCAGGGAAAACAGGTTTGCCTGGAATGGACTGAGACATCTGGGGGACTCTGGGAATGGTGGCACGACCCTGGAGTCCTCTCGCCTTTCCTGTGGAGAGCGCCTCCTCTTGAGATGCGACGGGAACGCCGGGAATTCATTCCCGACCACGCAGGGAAAAGATCCCTCCTCTCGAGCTAGGAGTCGGAAAAGGGTCTCCGCTGGATGTGGGCGGGACTCTCGTGCTTCCTCTCGAGTGGAGACCGGTTTGTCGGGGAACTTCTTGAGTTGCAGTAAGGGTGTGAAGGAATCTTTGGAAGTTCCAGATGTTAGATGTGATTAGCCTCCAGACGCCTCAGCGGAAATGGGCCTCATGTCGCCTGGAGGGGAGAACCTCCTGGATTTTCTCGAGTTGCGGACAGGTGCTCTCGACTTACGATGGGGACCTCAGGGACCCGCTCTAGTGGCCTCAGGAAAGGCCAGTCCCCATGCGAGTTGCTCGGGGTCCTCTCGGGATTCCTCTCCCGACGATGCCGGGGCTTAAGACCTTGTGTGGAGTTGGTGCCTGAACCTGAGGATTCCTCTCCAGTGCTGACATGGATCTTGGGGTACTTCTGGAGTCTCCCCAGGGGAGTCAGTCCTCGTCTCGAGTGGGGGCATGCACGTGCGCTTTCCTCCCGAGCTGTAGCAGCAGTGTTGCATTTCCCTTCGCGTGGATCAAGGGATCAGTGGCTTTCCCTCGAGGCTTTCCCACGAGGCTTTCCCACGAGCTTTCCCACAGGGCTGTCCCACGTTCCACCGTGGTGTGAGTCGTTCGATCCTCGGCTTGAAAGCAAGAAGATGCAGGGAAAACAGGTTTCCCGTGGAATGGACTGAGACATCTGGGGGACTCTGCGAATGGTGGCACGACCCTGGAGTTCCTCTCGCCTTTCCTGTGGAGAGCACCTCCTCTTGAGATGCGACGGAACCGCCGTGAATTCTTTCCCGACCACGCAGGGAAAGAATCCCTCTTCTCGAGCTAGGGAGTCGGAAAAAGGGGCTCCTCTGGATGTGGACGGGACTCTCGTGCTTCCTCTCTGAGTGGAGACGGGTATGTCGGGGAACTTCTTGAGTTGCAGCAAGGGTGTGAAGGAACCTTTGGAAGTATCCAGAGGTTAGGTGTGATTAGCCATCGGAGACGCCTCAGAGGAAATGGGCCTCATCTCCCCTGGTGGGGAGAACCTCCTGCATTTTCTCTAGATGGTGCAGGTGCTCTCGACGTTACGACGGGGACCTCAGGGACCCGCTCTGGTGGCCTCAGGAAAGGCCAGTCCCCATGCGAGTTGCTCGGGGGCCTCTCGGGATTCCTCTCCCGTCGATGCCGGTGGCCTAAGACCTTGTGTGGAGTCGGTGCCAGAACTGAGGATTCCTCTCCAGTGCTGACGGGATCTTGGGGTCCTTCTGGAGTCTCCCCAGGGGAGTCAGTCGTCGTCTCGAGTGGGGGCATGCACGTGCGCTTTCCTCTCCGAGCTGTAGCAGCAGTGTCAAGACTTCCCTTCGGCGTGATCAAAGGCAACTGTGGCTTTCCCTCGAGGCTTTCCCACGAGGCTTTCCACACGAGGCTTTCCCACAGGGCTGTCCCACGTGCCACCGTGGTGTGAGTCGGATCCTCGTCCTTGAAAGTCGAGGCAGTGCTAGGGAAACAGGTTTCCCTGGAATGAACTGAGACATCTGGGGGACTCTGGGAATGGTGGCACGATCCTGGAGTTCCGTCTCGCTTTCCTGTGGAGAGTGCCTCCTCTTGAGATGCGACGGGAACGCCGGGAATTATTTCCCAAACATGCAGGGAAAGGATCCCTCCTCTCGAGCTAGGAGGCGGAAACGGGCTTCCTCTAGATGTGGGCGGGACTCTCGTGCTTCCTCTCGAGTGGAGACGGGTATGTCGGCGAAATTCTTTAGTTTTAGCAAGTGTGTGAAGGACCATTTGGAAGTTCCAGAGGTTTAGGTGTGATTAGCCTCGAGACGCCTCAGCGGAAATGGGCCTCATCTCGCCTGGAAGGGAGAATCCTCCTGGATTTTCTCGCAGTTGCGGGAGGTGCTCTCGACTTACGACGCGGACCACAGGGACCCCGCTCTGGTGGCCTCAGGAAAGGCCAGTCCCCTGCGAGTTGCTCGGGGCCACACGGGGCTCTCGGGTTTCCTCTCCCGTAGATGCTGGGGCCTAAGACCTTGTGTGGAGTCAGTGCCAGAACCTGAGGATTCCTCTCCAGTGCTGACATGGATCTTGGGGTACTTCTGGAGTCTCCCCAGTGGAGTCAGTCCTCGTCTCGAGTGGGGGCATGCACGTGCGCTTTCCTCCGAGCTGTAGCAGCAGTGTCACGCTTCCCTTCGCGTGGATCAAGGATCACGGGCTTTCCCTCGAGGCTTTCCCACGGAGGCTTTCCCACGAGGCTTTCCCGCAGGGTTGTCCCACGTGCCACCACTGTGTGAGTCGATCCTCTGGCTTGAAAGTCGAGGCAGTGCAGGGAAAACAGGTTTCCCTGGAATGGACTGACACATCTGGGGGACTCTGGGAATGTGGCACGACCCTGGAGTTCCTCTCGCCATTCCTGTGGAGAGCGCCTCCACTTGAGATGCGACAGGGAACGCCGGGAATTCTTTCCGAACACGCAGGGAAAGGATCCCTCCTCTCGAGCTAGGAGGCGGAAACGGGGCTCCTCTGGATGTGGGCGGGACTCTCGTGCTTCCTCTCGAGTGGAGTCGGGTATGTCGGCGGAACTTCTTGAGTTGCAGCAAGGGTGTGAAAGACCCTTTGGAAGTATCCAGAGGTTAGGTGTGATTAGCCTCGAGACGCCTCAGTGGAAATGGGCCTCATCTCGGCCTGGAGGGGAGAACCTCCTGGATTCTCGAGTTGCGGCAGGTGCTCTCGACTTACGACGGGGACCTCAGGGACCCCGCTCTGGTGGCCTCAGGAAAGGCCAGTCCCCTTGCGAGTTGCTCGGGGTCCCTCTCGGGATTCCTCTCCCGTCGATGCTGGGGCCTAAGATCTTGTGTGGAGTCGTGCCGGAACCTGAGCATTCACTTCCAGTGCTGACATGGATCTTTGGGTACTTCTGGAGTCTCCCCAGGGGAGTCAGTCCTCGTCTCGAGTGGGGCATGCACGTGGCGCTTTCCTCCGAGCTGTAGCAGCAGTGTCACGCTTCCCTTCGGCGTGGATCAAGGGATACTGTGGCTTTCCCTCGAGGCTTTCCCACGAGGCTTTCCCACGAGGCTTTCCCACAGGGCTGTCCCACGTGCCACCGTGGTGTGAGTCGATCCTCGGCTTGAAAGTCGAGGCAGTGCAGGGAAAACAGGTTTCCCTGGAATGGACTGAGACATCTGGGGACTCTGGGAATGGTGGCACGACCCTGGAGTTCCTCTCGCCTTTCCTGTGGAGAGCGCCTCCTCTTGAGATGCGACGGGAACGCCGGGAATTCTTTCCCGAACACAGCAGGGAAAGGATCCCTCCTCTCGAGCTAGGAGGCGGAAACGGGGCTCCTCTGGATGTGGGCGGGACTCTCGTGCTTCCTCTCGAGTGGAGACGGGTATGTCGGGGAACTTCTTGAGTTGCAGCAAGGGTGTGAAGGACCCTTTGGAAGTTCCAGAGGTTAGGTGTGATTAGCCTCGAGACGCCTCAGCGGAAATGGGCCTCATCTCGCCTGGAGGGAGAACCTCCTGGATTTTCTCGAGTTGCGGCAGGTGCTCTCGACTTACGACGGGGACCTCAGGGACCCGCTCTGGTGGCCTCAGGAAAGGCCAGTCCCCTTGCGAGTTGCTCGGGGGCCACACCTCTCGGGATTCCTCTCCGTCGATGCGGGGCCTAAGACCTTGTGTGGAGTCGTGCCGGAACCTGAGGATTCCTCTCCAGTGCTGACATGGATCTTTGGGGTACTTCTGGAGTCTCCCCAGGTGGAGTCAGTCCTCGTCTCGAGTGGGGGCATGCACGTGCGCTTTCCTCCGAGCTGTAGCAGCAGTGTCACGCTTCCCTTCGCGTGGATCAAGGGATCTAGGGGCTTTCCCCTCGAGGCTTTCCAGCAGCTTCCACGAGGCTTTCCACAGGTGTCCCACGTGCCACCGTGGTGTGAGTCGATCCTCGGCTTGAAAGTCGAGGCAGTGCAGGGAAAACAGGTTTCCCTGGAATGGACTGAGACATCTGGTTGGACTCTGGGAATGGTGGCACGACCCTGGAGTTTCCTCTCGCCTTTCCTGTGGAGAGCGCCTCCTCTTGAGATGCGACGGGAACGCCGGGAATTACTTTCCGAGACCATGCAGGGAAAGGATCCCTCCTCTCTGAGCTAGGAGGCGGAAACGGGGCTCCTCTGGATGTGGGCCGGGACTCTCGTGCTTCCTCTCGAGTGGAGACGGGTAATGTCGGGGAACTTCTTGGAGTTGCAGCAAGGGTGTGAAGGACCCTTGGAAGTTCCAGAGTTTAGGTGTGATTAGCCTCGAGACGCCTCAGCGGAAATGGGCCTCATCTCGCCTGGAGGGGAGAACCTCCTGGATTTTCTCGAGTTGCGGCAGGATGCTCTCGACTTACGAACGGGGACCTCAGGGACCCACTCTGGTGGCCTCAGGAAAGGCCAGTCCCCATGCGAGTTGCTCATGGGCCTCTCGGGATTCCTCTCCGTCGATGCCGGGGCCTAATGATCTTGTGTGGAGTGGTGCCGGAAAGCTGAGGATTCCTCTCCAGTGCTGACATGGATCTTGGGGTACTTCTGGAGTCTCCCCAGTGGAGTCAGTCCTCGTCTCGAGTGGGGGCATGCACGTGCCGCTTTCCTCCCGAGCTGTAGCAGCAGTGTCACGCTTCCCTTCGCGTGGATCAAGGGATCTGTGGCTTTCCCTCGAGGCTTTCCCTCGAGCCTTCCACGAGGCTTTCCCACGAGGCTTTCCCACAGGAGCTGTCCCACGTGCCACCGTGGTGTGAGTGGATCCTCGGCTTGAAAGTCGTAGGCAGTGCAGGGAAACAGTTTCCCTGGAATGGACTGAGACATCTGGGGGACTCTGGTAATGGTGGCACGACCCTGGAGTTCCTCTCTGCCTTTCTTGTGAGAGAGTCGCCTCCTCTTGAGATGCGACGGGAACGCCGGGAATTCTTTCCCGAACCACGCAGGGAAAGGATCCCTCCTCTCGAGCTAGGAGGCGGAAACGGGGCTCCTCTGGATGTGGGCGGGAACTCTCGTGCTTCCTCTCGAGTGGAGACTGGGTATGTCGGGGAACTTCTTGAGTTGCAGCAAGGGTGTGAAGGACCCTTTGGAAGTTCCAGAGGTTAGGTGTGATTAGCCTCGAGACGCCTCAGCGGAAATGGGCCTCATCTCGCCTGGAGGGAGAACCTCCTGGATTTTCTCGAGTTGCGGCAGGTGCTCTCGACTTACGACGGGGACCTCAGGGACCCGCTCTTGGTGGCCTCAGGAAAGGCCAGTCCCCATGCGAGTTGCTCGGGGCCTCTCGGGATTCCTCTCCCGTCGATATCGGGGCCTAAGACCTTGTGTGGAGTCGGTGCCGAGACCTGAGGATTCCTCTCCAGTGCTGACATGGATCTTGGGGTACTTCTGGAGTCTCCCCAGTGGAGTCAGTCCTCGTCTCGAGTGGGGCGATGCACGTGCGCTTTCCTCCCGAGCTGTAGCAGCAGTGTCACGCTTCCCTTCGCGTGGATCAAGGGATCTGTGCTTTCCCTCAAGGCTTTCCCCACGAGGCTTTCCACACAGGGCTGTCCCACGTGCCACCGTGGTGTGAGTCGATCCTCGGCTTTGAAAGTCGAGGCAGTGCAGGGAAAACAGGTTTCCCTGGAATGAACTGAGACATTCTGGGGACTCTGGGAATGGTGGCACGACCCTGGAGTTCCTCTCGCCTTTCCTGTGGAGAGCGCCTCCTCTTGAGATGCGACGGGAACGCCAGGAATTCTTTCCCGACCACGCAGGGAAAGGATCCCTCCTCTCGAGCTAGCAGGCGGAAACGGGGCTCCTCTGGATGTGGCGCGGGACTCTCGTGCTTCCTCTTCGAGTGGAGACGGGTATGTCGGGGAACTTCTTGAGTTGCCAGCAAGGGTGTGAAGGACCCTTTGGAAGTTCCAGAGGTTAGGTGTGAATAGCCTCGAGACTGCCTCAGCGGAAATGGGCCTCATCTCGCCTGGAGGGGAGAACCTCCTGGATTTTCTCGAGTTGCGGCAGGATGCTCTCGATTACGACGGGGACTCAGGGACCCAGCTCTGGTTGGCCTCAGGAAAGGCCAGTCCCCATGCGAGTTGCTCAGGGGCCTCTCGGGATTCCTCTCCCGTCGATGCGGGCCTAAGATCTTGTGTGGAGTCGGTGCCGGAAACCTGAGGATTCCTCTCCAGTGCTGACATGGATCTGGGGTACTTCTGGAGTCTCCCCAGGTGAGTCAGTCCTCGTCTCGAGTGGGGCATGCACGTGCGCTTTCCTCCCGAGCTGTAGCAGCAGTGTCGTACTTCCCTTCGCGTGGATCAAGGGATCTGTGGCTTTCCCTCGAGGCTTTCCCCGAGGCTTTCCCACGAGGCTTCCCACAGGGCTCTCCCACGTGCCACCGTGGTGTGAGTCGATCCTCGGCTTGAAAGTCTAGGCAGTGCAGGGAAAACAGGTTTCCCTGGAATGGACTGAGACATCTGGGGACTCTGGGAATGGTGGCACGACCCTGGAGTTCCTCTCGCCTTTCTGTGGAGAGTGCCTCCTCTTGAGATGCGACGGGAACGCCGGGAATTCTTTCCCGACCACGCAGGGAAAGGATCCCTCCTCTCGAGCTAGGAGCGGAAACGGGGCTCCTCTGGATGTGGGCGGGACTCTCGTGCTTCCTCTCGAGTGGAGACGGGTATGTCGGGGAACTTCTGAGTTGCAGCAAGGGTGTGAAGACCCTTTGGAAGTTCCAGAGTTTAGGTGTGATTAGCCTCGGAGACGCCTCAGCGGAAATGGGCCCTCATCTCGCCTGGAGGGGAGAACCTCCTGGATTTTCTCGAGTTGCGCAGGTGCTCTCGACTTACGAAGGGGACCTCAGGGACCCACTCTGGTGGCCTCAGGAAAGGCCAGTCCCCATGCGAGTTGCTCAGGGCCTCTCGGGATTCCTCTCCCGTCGAATGCGGGGCCTAAGATCTTGTGTGGAGTCGGTGCCAGAACGTGAGGATTCCTCTCCAGTGCTGACATGGATCTTGGGGTACTTCTGGAGTCTCCCCAGTGGAGTCAGTCCTCGTCTCGAGTGGGGGCATGCACGTGCGCTTTCCTCCCGAGCTGTAGCAGCAGTGTCAAGCTTCCCTTCGCGTGGATCAAGGGATCTGTGGCTTTCCCTCGAGGCTTTCTCGAGCTTTCCCACAAGGCTTTCCCACGAGGCTTCCCCACAGAGCTCTCCCACGTGCCACCGTGGTGTGAGTGGATCCTCGGCTTGAAAGTCGAAGGCAGTGCAGGGAAAACAGTTTCCCTGGAATGGACTGAGACATCTGGGGACTCTGGTAATGTGGCACGACCCTGGAGTTCCTCTCGCCTTTCTGTAGAGAGCGCCTCCTCTTGAGATAGCGACGGGAACGCAGGGAATTCTTTCCCGACCACGCAGGGAAAGGATCCCTCCTCTCGAGCTAGGAGGCGGAAACGGGGCTCCTCTGGATGTGGCGGGACTCTCGTGCTTCCTCTCGAGTGGAGACGGGTATGTCGGGGAACTATCTTGAGTTGCAGCAAGGGTGTGAAGAACCCTTTGGAAGTTCCAGAGGTTAGGTGTGAATAGCCTCGGAGACGTCCTCAGCGGAAATGGCCTCATCTCGCCTGGATGGGAGAACCTCCTGGATTTTCTCGAGTTGCGGCAGGTGCTCTCGGACTTACGACGGGGACCTCAGGGACCCGCTCTGTTGGCCTCAGGAAAGGCCAGTCCCCATGCGAGTTGCTCGGGGCCTCTCGGGATTCCTCTCCCGTCGATGCGGGCCTAAGACCTTGTGTGGAGTCGGTGCCGGAAACCTGAGGATTCCTCTCCAGTGCAGACATGGATCTTGGGGTACTTCTGGAGTCTCCCCAGTGGAGTCAGTCCTCATCTCGAGTGGGGGCATGCACGTGCGCTTTCCTCCCGAACTGTAGCAGCAGTGTCGTACTTCCCTTCGCGTGGATCAAGGGATCAGTGGTTTCCCTCAGGCTTTCCCACGAGGCTTTCACACAGGGCTGTCACACGTGCCACCGTGGTGTGAGTCGATCCTCGCTTGAAAGTCGAGGCAGTGCAGGGAAAACAGGTTTCCCTGGAATGGACTGGAGACATCTGGGGACTCTGGGAATGGGGCACGACCCTGAGTTCCTCTCGCCTTTCCTGTGGAGAGCGCCTCCTCTTGAGATGCGACGGGAACGCTGGAATACTTTCCCGACCATGCAGGGAAAGGATCCCTCCTCTCTGAGCTAGGAGACGGAACGGGGCTCCTCTGGATGTGGCGGGACTCTCGTGCTTCCTCTTCGAGTGGAGACGGGAATGTCGGGGAACTTCTTGGAGTTGCAGCAAGGGTGTGAAGGACCCTTTGGAAGTTCCAGAGTTTAGGTGTGAATAGCCTCGAGACGCCTCAGCGGAGATGGCCTCATCTCGCCTGGAGGGGAGAACCTCCTGGATTTTCTCGAGTTGCAGCAGGTGCTCTCGACTTACGAAGGGGACTTCAGGGACCCACTCTGGTGGCCTCAGGAAAGGCCAGTCCCATGCGAGTTGCTCATGGGCCTCTCGGATTCCTCTCCCGTCGATGCCGGGGCCTATGATCTTGTGTGGAGTGGGTGCCGGAAAGTGAGGATTCCTCTCCAGTGCTGACATGGATCTTGGGTACTTCTGGAGTCTCCCCAGTGGAGTCAGTCCTCGTCACTAGTGGGGCATGCACGTCCGCTTTCCTCCCGAGCTGTAGCAGCAGTGTCGCGCTTCCATTCGCTTGGATCAAGGGATCTGTGGCTTTCCTCGAGCTTTCCCTCGAGGCTTCCCACGAGGCTTTCCCACGAGGCTTTCCCACAGAGCTCTCCCACGTGCCACCGTGGTGTGAGTGATCCTCGGCTTGAAAGTCTAGGCAGTGCAGGGAAACAGGTTTCCCTGGAATGGACTGAGACCTCTGGGGGACTCTTGGTAATGGTGGCACGACCCTGGAGTTCCTCTCGTCCTTTCTTGTAGAGAGTGCCTCCTCTTGAGATAGCGACGGGAATGCCGGGAATTCTTTCCCGACCACGCAGGGAAAGGATCCCTCCTCTCGAGCTAGGAGGCGGAAACGGGGCTCCTCTGGATGTGGCGGGACTCTCGTGCTTCCTCTCGAGTGGAGCTGGGTATGTCGGGAACTTCTTGAGTTGCAGCAAGGGTGTGAAGACCCTTTGGAAGTTCCAGAGGTTAGGTGTGATTAGCCTCGAGAACGCTCAGCGGAAATGGGCCCTCATCTCGCCTGGAGGGGAGAACCTCCTGGATTTTCTCGAGTTGCGGCAGGTGCTCTCGACTTACGACGGGGACCTCAGGGACCCGCTCTTGTGGCCTCAGGAAAGGCCAGTCCCCAGCTAGTTGCTCGGGGGCCTCTCGGGATTCCTCTCCCGTCGATGCGGGGCCTAAGACCTTGGTGGAGTCAGTGCCAGGAACCTGAGGATTCCTCTCCAGTGCTGACATGGATCTTGGGGACTTCTGGAGTCTCCCCAGTGGAGTCAGTCCTCGTCTCGAGTGGGGCGATGCACGTGCGCTTTCCTCCCGAGCTGTAGAGCAGTGTCAAGCTTCCCTTCGCGGGATCAAGGGATCTGTGGGCTTTCCCTCAAGGCTTTCCACAAGGCTT